>NW_008339003.1:2892786-2900056 GCF_000622305.1 Nannospalax galili
TCCTGTCACTTTGCTAAAAGTGTTAATTAGTTCTAAGAGTTTTCTGATGAAATTTTTAGGATCTCTTAGGTATAGTATCCTATCATCTGAAGTAAGTGATAATTTGATCTATTCTTTTCCAATTAGAACTCCTTTAATTTCCTTCTCATCTTATTGCTCTAAGCAAGAGTTTCAAGCACTATATTAAAAAGGAGTGGAGATAGAGGACATCCTTGTTTAGATCCTGATTTCAGTGGGAATGCTTCCAGTTTTTTTTCCATTTAGAATGATGTTGGCTGTGGATTTGTTGTACATAGCTTTAATTACGTTGAGGTATATTCCCCTAATCCAGTTCCATTTAGGACTTTTATCATGAATGCATGCTGAATTTTGTCAAAGGCCTCTTCTACATTTACTGAGATGACCATGTAATTTTTGTCTTTGAGTCCATTTATATGATTGATGACGTTTATTGACTTGCTTATATTGAAGCATCCCTGCATCTCTAGAATTAAGCTACTTGATCATGGTGAATGGTCTTTTTGATTTACGTCTGTATGTGGTTTGCAAGTATTTTGTTGAGAATTTTTGCATCTACGTTCATTAAGGATATGGTCTATAGTTTTCTTTTTTGGTTGTGTCTTTACCCAGTTTGGGTTTCAGAGTGATACTGGCTTCATAGAAGGAATTTGGGAGTTTTTCCTCTGTTTCTATCATTTTGAAAAATTTAAGTAGTATTGGATGGAGGTCTTTAAATATCTGGTAGAATTCTGCTGTAAATCCATCTGGGCCTGGATTTTTTTTAGTCAGGAGGCTTTGTACTATTGTTTCAATTTCTTATATGTTACAGGTCTGTTTAAACTGTTGATCTCATCTTGGTTTAACTTTGGTATTTCCCATCACATTAGATATCCATCCATTTCTTTTAGGTTTTCAAATTTAGTAGACTATAGGTTTTTAAAATATTCCCTTATAATGGTTTGGATCTTTTGGGTGTCTGTTGTCATGTTGCCTCTTTCATCTCTGATTTTGTTGATTTGGATTTGTCTTTCTTTCTTTTGGTTAACTGGGCTAAGGGTTTGCCTATCTTGTTTAGCTTTTCAAAGAACCAGCTCTTGGATTCGTTGATTCTTTGTGCTGCTTTCTTTGTTTCTATTCCATTCATTTCTGCTCGGTATGAGCTAGGGCAGAGTGTGCAGAAGGGATGCGGAGGAAGGTGCTTCCCATAATGAATTCAATTTTCTAGGCCTGTGGCTATAACAAAGCACCATTAACTGAGTGGCTTAAACGCCTGGAATCCATCGTCTCACAGTTCTGGAGGCTGAAGTCCAAGGTCAATGCATCAGTCATTCGCTCCAAAGGCTAAGAGGAGAATCTGTTCTGTGACCTTTCCCTAGCTTCCAGTAGCTTGTTGATATTTCTTGGTTGCAGGAGTACTACCCCAATTTCCTTTTTTTTTTTCTCTGTTTGTTTCTGTAGTATTCTCCCTGCGTGTACATCTGTGTTGAAATTATTTTTCTTCTTTTATGAGAGCTCCAGTCATAAGGGAGATGAGCAAAGATGGAGGCTGGATTGCAGACTTCAAAGACTACCAAAGGCTTTCCCTGAGACTGGAAGACAAAGGGGGCTTTAAGTACTGGCTAGCCTAGTTACTCTGTTTCAAATTGTGAGGAATAAGGGTAGGAACATGCAGACTGCTTTAGCCACCATGCCCAGGCCCAGCTGAGACTTATTTAAGAACAAAATCATCAAGAACAATACATAACCAAACCAATAATGTTTGCCAGGAATGGTGGCATATGCCTATAATCCTAGTGCTTCTGGAAGGTTGAAACAGAAGAATCGTCATAAGTTTGAGGTTAACCTGGGCTACACAGTGAGTAACTGGTCCAGCTAGGGCTATATTGCAAGACCTTATCTTAAAAATCAAATGAACTGAAACAAAGAAACCAAAACTTCAATAATGTTTAGAAGTCAAGACAAATGAGGATGGAGAATTGATCACTGGATTTATGGACATGGAGGTCACAGGGAACCAACCTATCAGGATAGAGTATGGTAAAGGAGATGGAAGGAGAAAGATGGAATGAAGGATGTGAGTGTTGGAGGCATGGAAACTGCAGATCTTGCTGCAGAGGTTGAGAACTGGAACACTATGTGGTGGGAAAGGGGTTAGAGTCTGTGGTACAAGGATGCTTCTGTCTCTCCATGTTGACCAGACTCACCCAAAATTTGGGCTGGAGGATCCTCCTGGCTCAGTCTATAAATGCTGGGACTACAGGTATGAACCTTCTAAACTAACTGTGTTTTGTTTTTTATTGGAGGGTATTTGTGTGGAGATTCATAAGGAAAACTGATGTTGCATGAGAAGGGACAATTAATCTCATGAAGGTCATTTTGATATTTATTTATCTTTTAAAAACTTTTTTTTGCAATCAGGGTCTCACATAGCAAGGACTGGCCCCGAACTCAGTTCATAGCCGAGGATTGAACTTGTGATCCTCCTGCCTGTTTCCCAAGTGCTGGGATTAGAGGCGTGTGCAGCCACTCCTCCGTATATCTGCAGCTAGGGAAGGGACCCAGGGCTTTGTGCAAAGCGGGCCAGTAGGTAATCTGCCAACTGAACTCCATCCTCAGCCCTAGTTATTAAAAAGGAACAACGTACATAATTTCCACTTCAGTGGGGCAGTTAAGTGAACGAGCGGAGATGATTAGGTCTCGAACAGCTCCAGCTTTATCCCTGTAAACCAGCAAAGCAAACTAGGTCGACCTGCAGCTTGAACCGCTTGTGCCACAAACTCTTGCACGGGTCTGCAAAATCTGGTTGTCACTTTGAAGCTCTTCCCGAGTCTACAGAAGTGCTCAGGGTGTTTTAGAGAAGATGGGGTCAAGTCACCACTCCCCAGGGGAGCTGGAAGGCTCTTCCTCATACAGCCAGTGAGAAGGAGGATGGAAAGTCAGGCCACACTTGGCAGCAAGGTCACAGTGATTTTCCCCATCGCTGTCACCCCCTGTAACGTATTCCTCTTCGTCAGTAGGAGTGTTTGGAGAACAAAGCGTGCAGCGCTGGAGGTGTGGGCGGCTCGCCCACGCGGGGAGAGTGAGCGTGCAGGGACCGCGGAGTGAACGGGAGCCGCAGGGCGGGGAGGAGCGGCCGCCGGCCTCCCGGGGACGGCTGCGGGGCTGCGGGAACGCGGCGCTTGTCCCCACCCACCTCGCGAGCTCTGGCAGGCAGTGGTGCATATAGACATATTTCTGGGAGCTGTCCGTGAGCTCATAGCTCTCCCGGAGAGCGCGGCGAGGGCCGGGGCACTCTTCTGCGTCCGCGCGCAGCTGCAAGCCGCCGCCGGGAAGCGTCCGCCGGGCCCCCTCTCCTCCGACCCCAGTGGGCCGTGGCTTTTCAGCTCCTGGCTGGGAGGTAGGAGCGCGCGGGCAGCCGTCCCCACGGGCGATCGCGGGCACGACCGGCCCTCTGCGCGGCGGCCGAGGAGCCTGCAGGTCCCAGGGCGTGCCCGAGCGCCGCAGGCCCGCCTCCGAGGACACCGGGACACGCGGGACGGCCGCGCGTGACCGCGGGAACATGGCTTCTCCCACTGCCCCGGGACCCGAGGGCGGGGCCTGCACCCCGTCGAACCCGCCGCGGATTCGTCAGGTGGGTGCCGGGTGCCGGAGGGACGGCCCTCGCCTCCCAGACCTCGTCCCCAGGGCAGGGCTGACCCCGCCTGGGACCCTGGCCGCCCCGCCTGGCCCCAGGACTGCTCTCGAAATGGTTCTCTCAGTCTCATTTCACACACACACACACACACACACACACACACAAACGCACACACACACACACACTCATGCACACTCACACGCACACACGCACGCACATGCCTTCCCCAACCAGACGTGTAAGTCCTATCCGCGTACACACAGACACACCCCACTGACTGATCCCCCCCTCCCCCGCGGCGCACCGAGGCGCTCATCCAGCTGGCACATGACCCACTGCAGAGCTACACTGTTGAAGCCACTCCGGGTGCTGGGATGGGGCTGTACCCTTGACCGGCTCCTGAGGACCTTTGCCAGGGATGGCTGCAAGCACTGGCTTCCCACCCATCACAGAGCAGGAACCACAACTTTCAACACAACTACACCCAACAGTTGTAGCCCTCCTAGTAGGAAACATGTGCTTCTTCTCACCAGATCTCTATACTCATACAACTCACCAGCACCCCAGCAAGAAGGGCATGCGTACTTCTGGCTATTTGAATAAGCCTGTTTTCTGTTTGGTAATATTTTGAAAGGGCAGTAGTGGCCTGGACTGATGGTGTACACCTTTAACCCGGGACTCAGGAGGTAGAGGCAGGCGGATCTCCGTGAGTTCAAAGCCAGCTTGGTCTACACAGTGAGTAGTAGTCAACCAGGGCTGCACAGACTCTGTGTCCAATTAAAAAAAAAAAAAAAAGCCCCGGGGGTGGGGGTGGGTGGGTGGTACTCCCTCTGATAGTGACTGTGATTTGGTATATAGAGGGCTTTTTACTACCCTCCCTCAACCCATGCTGCCTTAGCAAGAGCCTCCAGCATTAGTACCTTAGGTTGGTACCCTGGTAGCAATTGTCTTCCCTTGTTCAGGTGGTCTATGATAGTAAGACATGATTTACTAAGTGCAAGCAAGAAACTTCTTTGCCAAAAGAACTGGATTCCTATTTAGAAATAGGGTAAATATGGTTAGTTCCAGGGCAAGATAGTTCCCTATCTTGGCAGTGGAAAGTGTTTGAAAAACACTAACAAGTTCATAGCTTATGACTACCTGGCAGTAAAATTTGGTTGACATTTAAGGTCACATTTTTGTCACATTTGAATTCTAATATCCATAGGTAGAATTGTGTTAGGGTGAGTTTTTGTTTATGCATTTTTAATACAAGGACTAAGAATTGACTAAAAGTTATTGTGAACTTATTTTTATGCCAATCTGTTTGCAAAGGAATTGCTAGGATTTGAAATCCTTATGAGAGCTGGGATTCTAATTTTATGTCAGCATATTTTAAGTTGCACTTGAACCTGTTTTTGTTCCTTTCAGAAGTGTGAGAGCAGGTGTTTATCCTTAAATCTGCACTTAGGATAGTTATGCATGTAAGAATAAAGGTGGGGTGATTATTTGCAATGTAAGAGAAATAACATCCTAAGCAAAAATTTTTATGACTGTTTGGATAAATATGTATATAAATATGTGTATAATACTTATATTAAGGAAGTATAATGTTAAATATGTTAATTTAAATAGAATATAAGCATTCATGAAAATCTCTGTGAATTCTTATTCTGTATTTAGGACACTTTTACTGACCTTAGACATAGTATGTATGAATATAGTTACTCAGAAAAATGTGCATGAAAGGTCATGGCTGTTTTGCTGAGCAGACACTATAGTGTCCTCATGCCTCTGTAAAATGACATAATATTGCAACATTTAGGCTTCACACTGATGTCCTCTGTGCAGAGTTTCATTTATATGACCTTCCAGAGACTCCTTCAATGATTGGTGCATTAATTTGCATAGAATGTACAAATGGGTTGCTTAGATTGATCCTTTTGTCTACCTGTTTTACCCAGTCAGAATTTCCATTTGCATGCAAGTCAGCCTAAGCAAATTAAAAGCAGCAAAACAAAGGGATAGCTGTGCAGTCTTGCAAAGTGGCAAAATGTTTTGGGCCCCACTCACACTGTAACTGTTTCCTGGACATGTTTCTCTGTGTACTTAACTAACTCTTTTTCCAATTCTTTCTGGGTTGAATTGGAATTAACTTGAAATCTGATTTTTTTTTTTTTTCCTTTTTCTGAACTGTGTTGGGAGAAAAGTATAATTACAAACACAGGGACATTCAAAGCAGTCAAAGATTTTAGTTAAACACATTAAATGGCTTTTAGCAATAAATTTACTAATCATAATGTTAATATATAATGGAAATTCTAAAATAAAAATATTTTAGAAAGGCTTTGGTGGATATAAAATAAATACAACTGCTGCCATATGAGTGCTGAGAATTGAACCCAGGTCCTCTGCAAGAGCAGTCAGTGCTCCTAACTGCTGAGCTGTCTCTTAACTCCAGTTCCAGGGGAATCCGACACAGTCTTCTGACCTCTGCGACATTGCATTGCACCGGTGCACTCACATACATGCAGGCAATACACTCATACACATAAAAATAATAATAAAAATCTTAAAAAAAAATACAACTGGAAAAACTATTTTCATTCAAATTAGTATATTTAACTACTAATTTGAATGAAAATATGCTATGTGGAAATTCACTTATACCTCCCCTTTCAGACCTTTCCTCACCTTCCTACCTACCCAACCTCTGTCCTCTTTTTTAAAAACCCATTTATGTTGCCGAAATACTCTTTTGTGTGTGTTTTTATTGTTTGAAGACAGTGTCTCCTGTAGTTCAGACTGACCGTGAACTTGCTATATAGCTGAGGCTGACGTTCAACTCCTAATCCTCCTGCTTCCACCTTTTCCCGAGTGCTGGGATTTGAGGGATGAGTCATCATACATAACATAGCTTAATGTTATATATTCTAAAGGTAGAGAAATAAAGAAGGCAAGCCAGGCATGATGACCCACACCTGCAATCTCAGCGCTCAGGAGGCTGAGGCAGGAAGATTGCCATGAGTTCAAAGCCAGCCTGAGCTACATAGTGAGTACTAGGTCAACCTGGGCTAGATTGCAAGAGTCTGTTTTTTGTTGTTGTTGTTTGTTTTGTCTTTTTTTTTTTTTTTTTTTGAGACAAGGTGTCTCTGTAGCCCCAGCTGTTCTGGAACTCACTATGTAGACCAGGCTGGGCTTGAACTCACAGAGATCTGCCTGCCTCTGCCTCCCAAGTGCTGGGATGAAAGGCGTGAACCACCACACCTGCCTTGTTTTGTCTTTTTTGAGACAGGGTCTCCTTGTAGCCCAAGTTGATCTGGAATTCACTTTGTAGACCAGACTGGCCTTGAACTCAGAGATTTGCCTGCTTCTGCTTCCCAGGTGCTGGGACTACAGGTATGAGTCACCATTCCCTGCTGAGTCTGTTTTTTGTTTTTGTTTTTTAAGAAGAACTGTTCAGTTGTTAAGAGCATTGGCTGCTCTTGCAGAGGACCCTGTTTGATTCCCAGCACCCACATGGTGGCTAATACCTACCCAGGTCCAAGAGAATCTGATCCCCTCTTCTGACCTCCATGCGCATTGTACAACATGGGTGCAGTTACATACATGCAGGCAACACACTCATACACATAAAATAAAAAATAATAAATAAAA
>NW_008339003.1:2900156-2906485 GCF_000622305.1 Nannospalax galili
TTTTGAGATGGTTTCCCTGTAGTCCCAGCTGACCTGAACTCACTATGTAGACCAGGCTGGCCTTGAACTCACAAAGATCCACCTGCCTTTGCCTCCCAAGTGCTGGGATTAAAGGCGTGCGCCACCACGCCTGGCCAAAATTCTCTTTTTATATAGTTTAAAAAAATTTTGACAAATATTAAATGAGTAATCATCACCACAATCTAGATAGTGCAGTTCTATCTGTAATATTTCATCTGCTAGTCCAACACTTCTCCCATATTCAATCCCTGGTAGTCAATGATTTGTGCTCTCTCCTCTCTCTTTCTCTCTCTCTCTCTATTATTTTTTACTCTAGCGTTGGGGATTGAACCCAGGGTCTGATGCATAGACAAGGCTTCAACCACTGAGCCACATCCCCAGCTCAAGACCTTTTTTTCCCTTTCCAGATAAGTAGAATTGTCTGGAAAATATCCATTTGAAATTGAATTCTTACTTGGTGTGTAAGAGCCATCTAAGTTATTGTATATGTCAACATTTCATTCCTTGCTGGTGCTGAGTTGCATCTATTGTGTGTTATAACACTGTTGGCCATTCACCAGATGAATGATATTTGGGGTTGTGTCCAAGTTAGGGTAATTATGAATGAAGTTGCTAGTAAATATCTGTATACAGGTTTTTTGTGTGAGCCTGACTATATTTCTGTTAGATAAGTTTTTATTGAATTTTTGTGAATTTCATACAATATGTATTTCAATATTTAGAGCCCCTCCCCTATCCGCACCCCCACTGGCTCATATGGTAGGTATATGTTTGACTTAATAAGAAACTTTCTTACTATCCTGGCTGTGCTGTCTACATTTCTTCCCAAAGTGACCAAGTGCTCCTGTTCTGCACCCTCACATCATTTGGTGTTGTCTTTTTTCTTTTTTCAGTCATTCTAATAGGAATACAGGATATTGTTCTACTTTTGTGGGAAATGTACAGCACGAGAAAGTTGTGACAGACGGTCACATCACATCCATAGTCAAGAGCAGACAAAGAACGAGTGCATGCATGCTTAGTGCTCAGCAACCTGCCTAGGGAATACTGCTGCCCACAGTGGTCTGGGTCTTCCCGTATCAATTAACAACGAAGACAATCCCCCCAGACATGCCCACAGGCCTACCTGATACAGACAGACCTTCCTTGAGGATGTCTCCACAGGTGAGTCTAGGTTTTGACAAGTTGACAAACGGTCTGGAGACATGACTCAGTCGTTAAGAGCACTTGCTGCTCTTGTAGAGGACTTGGGTTCATTTTCTAGCACCCACATGGCAGTCAACAACCGTCTTCCACCAGTACTGAATGCACATGGTGCACTTAGATACATGCAGGCAAAACACTCATACACATAAAGTAAAAATAAATAAAATCTTTCTTTCAAAATCTAACCACACATATTTTATTGTAATTTTATTATTTCCCTAATGACTTATGATCATTTTATATATACTTATTTGTAACCCTTATATTTTCTTTGTTGAAATATCTGTTCAAATATTTTACTCATTTCTTAAATTGGAATGTTGTTTTCTTATTGTTGAGTTTAGAAGTTTAGAGAGTTATTTATATGTTATATATACTGGTTATTTTTCAGATATGAAATGTGAAACTGTTTTCCTGTATTCTCTTTGTCTTTTCTTTTTCTGAAGGATCTTTCTCCATGCAAAGATTTTTAATTTTGATAAAGTCCAATTCTGTCCATTTTAAAAAATGAACTGCAATTTTATTATGTCTAGAACTGTTCTCTGAGCTAAAAATCATATTTTTTTGCATACATTTTTTTGAAAGCTTCTTTTTTTTTTGGTCTTTATGAGACAGAGTCTCCCTGTAGCCCCAGGTGACCTGGAACTTGCTATGTAGACCAGGCTGGCCTTGAACTCATAGATATCTGCCTGCCCCTGCCTCCCAAATGCTGACATTATAGGAGTGGATCTAGCTGCCTACCTTCTCTCATGAATACATAATGTTTCTAGAGGTTTTAAGAAAACTATTTCCAAGCCACACATGGCTGGCACATGCCTTTAATCCCAACACTTGGAAGGTAGAGGCAGGTGAATCTCTCTGAGTTACAGGTCAGCCTGGTCTATATAAGAGGTCCAGGCCTCAAAAACAAAAAGAAAAAGAAAAGAAAAGAAAACAATTTCCAAATCAACCATGTTGAATATTAGTAATTAGAAATAAGAAGGGTCTTTAAGCTTCATCCACTGCAAATCATGAAGATTAGCATTTAATGTTTCTATTAAGTAGCTATACATGGGCAGGTTATGATTTATTAAGGAGCTAATTATCTATTTCTAGTAACAGAACAACCTTGAGTTCAAGAGCCTGTTACCCTAGATCCCCCTACCCTAGTTTTTATTTCAAGAATTTATACAAAGTAGTAGTGTTATATAACATTAATCAGGTATTTTGCTCATTAATTTGCAGTTTGAGCAAGACTTGGTTAGACTGAGGAATCAACTGGGTGACTGGGAGGCTGTAGGTGACTCCGTGGCTGGGCTAGGAACTGACTCATATCTGTGTCCCATATCTGATGGCCAGTGCTGGGTGGGGCTATAAAAACACCTAAATGAGTCTTCTCTGTGTAGATACTTGGCTCTCACACAATAGCCACAGGGTTCAAAAAGTAAGAATTCCAAGAAATCTTTGTAGAAGTAAAAAGCATCTTTATGACTTAGCTTTGGAAACCACCTAAGGCGCCTTTACCATACTCAACTGGCCAAAGTGGTCTCAGGTTCACCTAGATTCAAGGGAAGGAGACACAGTTTACTTGACACCAAGAAGGGATGGGTAATAACATGACACCATAGGAACAGTATGTGGGATGACATGTGAGCCATCTTTAAAAATATGATCTACTTCAAAGAGTGTCAAATAAGACTCATCTTGGTATTTTTGTCTCTGAGGCAGGAAGTAGCATAATGTGACAAGAACTAGTCTATCATTAATCATTTCATATGAAGTAGTCTCTAACTTAAACATAAATCACTATATCAAGCACTGTGCTTTTTTCTTTCTTTTTTTTTTTAACCTTATTGTTAGTTCAGAGGTTCTAGATATGGGTCTGCTCTTATGAGTTTGGAGAGTATTAAGCTATACCACCCTCAGACACAAGCAGGAAAGGTCCTGTCTCTAGAGCCACACTCTGTGGGCCTCCTCTGAGCTCATCCTTTCCTACTGAGTGAAGAATGCTTGGAGACAGGGGACTTGTTCATACATAGCTTCCATTATTTTTCCTCAACTGTGGAAAGGGGCACATGGAATTCCCTGCCACATTGATCTCAAGTCTGCTTTTAGGCTTCAGCAGGTCTTTTTCGCCTGGTCTGTTATACTTTAGAGGGCAGCCTGTGAAACCAGCAAATATACCCTGTGACCTAAGGATGCCTATTTGCTGGGTGTAGAGACTGATGGGAAAGGCTGTCGTGTCCACATGACTTGTGTCTAATCTGCTTTCATAACTTAATCGTTATGTAACTTTAGGCAAGCTGCTTATTTGTGTCTGACCTCTTACCTAAAAAGGGATTGTAGTGGTATCCATTGAATTAAAAAAATACTAAGGATGGGGCTGGAGAGATGGCTCAGTGGTTAAGAACACTGGCTGTTCTTGCAGAAGACCTGGGTTTGAATCCCAGCACCCACATGGCAGCCAACAACTGTGCATAACTCCAGTTCTAGGGGATCCGACAGCCTCTTCTGTCCTCTGTGGGCATTGTACAATATGGGTGCACTTACCTACACACAGGGAATACATGCATACACATAAAATAAAAATAATAAATAGGGCTGGAGAGATGGCTCAGCGGTTAAGAACATTGGCTGTTCTTGCAGCATGAATTTACAGAGATCTGCCTGCCTCGGTCTCCTGAGTGCTGGGATTAAAGGTGTGTGCTCACCTGACTGATATTGTGCTTTTTAAATAAAAACTTACTCTGATTTGCCTTTACCACATATATACTTTGTGTTTAACTCAGTTTAATTCAGTACATATTTTATTATATAAATGTACCACAATTCATTATTTCTTTATGAAAAGGCATTTACGTCTCTTTCCAACATTTTTTAAACAGTACACATGTGGTGAATTTGTCTTTCATAATATGTGGAGCAGGCATGGTGGCTACATAGTGAGGGCTGTATTAGATTCTGTCTGAAAAACAAACAAGCAACAACAATAACCAAAAGACAAAAAAACAAACAAAAAATGAAGTACAGTGTGTGCATGTAGATAGCTCTTTTTAAAAAATATTTTATTTATTATTTTTATTTTATGTGTATGAATGTATTGACTGCATGTAGGTAAGTGCATCAGTGTCGTGCAATGCCCATAGAGGACAGAAGAGGCCTTTGGATCCCTGGAACTGGAGTTACAGACAGTTGTTAGTTGCCATGTGGGTGCTGGGATTCAAACCCGGGTCTTCTGCAAGAACAACCGGTGTTCTTAACTGCTGAGCCATCTCTCCAGTCCCTATATAGTAATTTTTAAAAATTATTTTATACTTACCATGCAACAAAACATTTATTAACATTATTTTTTGGTTGGTTGGTTGGTTGGTTGGTCTTTTTGAAACAGGGTGTCCCTGTAACTCCCACTTACTATGGAATTCACTATGTAGACTAGGCTGGCCTTGAACTCACAGAGATTGCCTGCCTCTGCCTCCTGAGTGCTGGGATGTGCCACCATGCCCAGCCTTTATTAACATTTCCTTTTGGTCTTTTTGAGACAAGGTCTACCTGTAGCCCCAGCTGTCCTGGAACTCACTATGTAGACCAGGCTGGCCTTGAACTCACAGAGATCTGCCCACCTCTGCCTCCTGAGTGCTGGGATTAAAGGTGTGTGCCACCACGCTCGGCTTTATGAACATTTTTAACAGAGGTTCAGCTATTACTGAGATTTGTAATTTTCAAATTTCAATGGGATAAATGGCTGTGGTGCAGAGTGATGCCATTCCTGTCCATCAGGAGTGCAGATTGAAAAAAATTAACAGCCATCCCTCAGAGAGAGGATGAAGACAAGGTGTAGGGTGGACTTTTTCTGGATGTTGTAGAGAGTTTGGCCATTTTCCAACTGCATATCTGCTCAGATGAGCCTCTGCTGGTCCAGGGGGCTGCCCTGCTTATTCTGGATCTTGGCTTTCACATTCTCAGTGGTGTCATAGGGCTCTCCTTCCAGGGTGATGGTCTTGCTCATCAAGGTCTCCACGAAGTGGCCTGTTCCGCCTGTTAATAAATGTGAGGAAACTGCAAACTGCCAATTATATCAAAACAGTCAGATGCCAGAGACACAGCCCCCATACAGAGCCAATTGTCATTTATTATTATTATTAGTGTGCATGTGTGTGACCGTGTGTGTGCCACAGTGTTTGTGGGGATGTCACAGTACAACATTTTTTTCAATGAATGTTTTTAAAAAAATATTTTAATTTATTTATTTTTTATATTATGTGTATGAGTGTATTGCCTGCATGTGTGTAAGTGCACCTGGAGGCAATACACATATACACATAAAAGAAAAATAATAAAAGCATTTAAAAAAAAATAAAATATTTTTTTAAAATGCTAAGTATTTAAAAAATGCTAAGGATTAAATAGTATTGTACTGATATGCATTTAGCTTAATGCCTGGAACTTTGTAAATACTCAAAAAATTTTTTTGCTGTTGTTATATGATAAATGATCAATAAATATCTTTTTCCCCCCTTTCCTGAGGATAGCACTAAAAGGAAAGACAGATGTTTTCCTGAGGATTAAATACAGAAGTCAGAAATCAAGCTGTACAGCTTTCCCTCAGTTACTGAGTAAATCTCAGTACATTATATAACCTTGTAAGCATTAGTTTTGTAATCTAATAATCTACCCAAGAGGTCAATTATTAAACTAATGGAGAACTTTGGAGTATAGCTCAGTAGTAGAGGGCTTAAAACACATAGTGTGGCCTCGGGTTTACTCCTTAGCACTGCCCCTGTATTATAGACTGGGCATGTAGCTCAGTTGGTAGATTGCTTGCTTAGCATACCTGAAGCCCTGTGTTCAGTCTGTAGCTCCGAATAAATTGGGAGTAGTGAGATACACACCTGTAATCCCAGTGCTGGGGGGGTGGCATGGAGGCAGGAAGATCAGAAGTTCACAGTCATTCTTGGCTATGCAAAGAGTTGGAGACCGTCCTGAGATATGTAAGATCTTGTCTCCAAAATAAGTAAATAAAAATATCACAGATGTTTATGTTGTAAAAAACATAATTTTGATTTGAATTCCTATATCGTATGTCTTGGCTAACCAATTGTCTAACATACTAAAAACTTAAAAAA
>NW_008339003.1:2907928-2913532 GCF_000622305.1 Nannospalax galili
GGATTCTGATAAATCCATGTTCTGACTGTGAGTCATAATAAAAAAAAATAGGGGGCTTCCATTTTACTCTCAGAACTAATAAATAATCAACCTGAAAAGTCTTTGTGCAATATCTATTGTATATAATGCAATTCATTTTCCTATAAGTGCAAACTCATGAAAAGTTTTGTATGTTTGTGTGTGATGTATGTCCATGTGTGCATATGAATACATGTGCATGTGTTTGCACATATGTGTGGAGGTCAGAGGTCTGTCTTTTGTCTTCCTCAGTCACTCTATACTTTGTTCTAAAAATATGCTTATTTAATATATTATTTGATAATTTCAAACATATATATAATGTATTTTTATCATATTCACACCCAATTCCTCCTCTTATCTCTTCCCATTTTTTATTTATTTATTTTTTATATTATGTGTATGAGTGTATTGCCTGCATGTGTGTAAGTGCACCTGTGTCGTACAATGCCTGAAGAAGTAAGAAGAGGGTGTTGGATCCCCTGAAACTGGAGTTATCGGTGGTTAGCCACCATGTGAGTGCTGGGAACCATACCCTGGTCCTCTGCAAGTGCTTCTAACCACTGAGCAGATGGCTCCAGACCCTCAATGAATATTTTTATTGAACTTTTGTGGATTTCATATAGTACATCTTAATCATATTTGTTTTTGAGAAAGAATCTTGCTTTGTTCCCTAGGCAACAGCCTGTGTAATTCTGAGAGTCCCTTAGACCACCCTGACCAGCACCTTGAAGGGAAGCTTTTCCTGTCTGACACTGTGTTTCTTGTTATATAGCCATCGGCTATACATATGCACTCATGTACCAATATTGTATGTACATTTTTCAGTAGACTTTTGAACTATACATTTCCCTCTGGTTTTTCACACCATCTAAGGATTATTTATCTCTCATCTCTCTCTTCCTGTCTAACCCTCCCTCCTCCCTCTCCATTTTCCCCTGATGATATCCCCTTGATATTATCGCCCCCAAATAATTGTACTTATTATTTTTTTTTATTTTATGTGTATGAGTGTATTGCCTGCATGTATGTAAGTGCACCCATGTCTTGCACTGTCCATGGAGGTCAGGTGTGAAAGTATCAACAAGCAGCTGCAGAGGCCGCCTTGTGACTGTGTGTAGTAATAGATCTGTCGCAGGCAGAGGTGGTAGCCGGGAGGGAGACTGAGGGTGTAAGAGAGAGACTACTGTAAGAAAGGGATATGAGTCGGGCATGATGGCCACACCTTTAGTCCCAGCACTCAGGAGGCAGAGGCAGGTGGATCTCTGTGAGTTCGAGGCCAGCCTGGTCTCCATAGTGAATCCAGGCCAGCTGGGGCTACAGGGAGACCCTGTCTCAAAAAGACCAAAAAAAAAAAAAAAAAAAAAAAAAAAAAAAAAAGGGTAAGGCAAGCCTCTCCTTCAGTATACTGGCCTCTGACCTTGTCAGTAAATTGGATAAAGGAGAGAAAAAGAGATGGAGGAGTTAAGTCTGTGGTGTTTTACATCAAGGGGGCCAGAGGGGGAAGAGAGCCCAGATTAGACTGATAATACAAGGCTCATTCTGGAACCCCAGAACCTGGAACCCATGGGAGAAGGCAGAGAGTGACGAGGACAGTGACCTAGAAATGGAGGAAGATTGGGCCTAGAGAGCTGGCTCAGCGATTAAGGACATTGGTTGTTCTTGCAGAAGACCCACGTTCGAATTCCAGCACCCACATGGCAGCTAACAACTGTCTGTAACCCTAGTTCCAGGGATCTGAAGGCCTCTTCTGTCCTCCATGGGCATTGCACAACACTGGTGCACTTACCTACATGCAGGCAATACATGCATACACATAAAATAAAAATAATAAATAAAATAAAAAAAAAATGAAATGGTGGAAGATGCCCCTTGGGTTCGACCTTTGAAACAAAGAAAGGAAAAATCCATGTTTCAGAATGCTGATGGAGGCCTTAACACTGGTGCCAGCGACCAGGGCAATCGGAACATACTTCACACTGGAGCTGTTGGAACTAGGGAAGACTTTCAAACAGGCAATGAAGGAGCCCCTCACCACCTGGCTTCTGAGGAGTTGGGTCATGGGAGGAGATGGTGTTGGTTTAAGTGCTGCAGAAGCATTAAAGCTGAGCACTATAACCACCCATCCCTCCTGGAGATACAGGCTGCATAACCTGTACCAGCTGTTAGAGATACTTGGTCTTTCACCAGTAGAGGTTCGGGATATCAGGGACTGGGGGACAATGGAAGAGGGACAGGCACTACTGAGGGAACTAGGTATGAGGAAATCAATGTATGGTGGCCAGGTCACTGGACCAGATAGGACTGTGTTTACCAGAGATTCAAAGAAGAATTTGACTCAGGAGGGTCCTCGAGATTGGTATGGAGCTTCAGTGGCTTTGCTGAGTCCCTTAGTGGGGCAGGATCTTTATGAAGGAGAGGCTTTGGCAGATCTAAGTGACTTATAACAACATGTAAAATGTGTCTGTAAAATAGTAGAGCAACCTAGAAGAGATATAAAAAAGACAAAGCAGATGCCAGGTGTTGTGGCCTACGCCTTTAATTCCAGCACTTAGGTGGCAGAGGCAGGCAGATCTCTGTGAGTTCCAGGCCAGCTGGAACTATAGGGAGACCCTGTCTCAAAAAAATTACAAGCAAACGTGCCACCATGCCCAGCCTTTATTAACATTTCCTTTTGGTCTTTTTGAGACAAGGTCTACCTGTAGCCCCAGCTGTCCTGGAACTAAATGTGGCATGTCAAGCCCAAGTTCCTAAAGAAAGAATTGACAAAAAACAAATTATGTGCTAAGGAGCTTCTGGAAGGCTTTAAAACCCGAGGGACAGTTCACAAAAGGCATTCATAATAAAAGAATACAGAATACAAGGATTAAAAAAAAACTGTCCCGGGGTGGATAATGATCTTCCCAGATTAAACAGGGTACATATTTTTCCTGCAAAAGGTTTTGCTAGGGGTGAAGACTGTTTGTCAAGTTAGGGCCTCCCTCAGCAGTCAGGTGTGGTCAATGGAGAGATAACAGGTATGGCCAGGAGTCAGATCCAGGGCCTACCCGATCCAGGGAACCAACAGGTTCAGTAGGTGCAAGAGGGTCCCTATTCCTCCTTGGCCCTGGGTAGGTCCAGGTAGCTTGAGCCAGTCCCAGTGAGTTTATCAGGAATGGAGAAATGTAGGGAGACTCCATGTAAGAAGTCCAGGATACAGAATGGCTCCAAAAAAATAACTGAAGATAGTGAAGAGTTAACTAAGTTAATGCATCTTATGCATGCTATTGTACCCAACATGACTTGCTGAGAAAACAATTGATACAAATGGATAAAATCTTTCCAGGCTGTGTTAGACCTTGTTTATGTTTGATTTAGTATATAGTGTTAATGTCTGAGTGTTTTACAGATATGGAACACATTTGAGAGATATCAAATACACCTGAAGAAATGAGACTGGAAAGTAAATTCACAAAGGGTACAAGGGCCAGCTATAGCTGTGAAATTCTTGGGAGCTTTATGGTCAGGTAAGGCAGAAGTGATATCCATCAGGATGGCTGGGAAAATCTACAACAGCCTGGGCTTATAAATGCCAAAGAGTAAACAGATATCTTATGACAATAAAAATAGAGGCTCCCAAAAACCTCTGTACAATTGTTAAGTGAAAATTCCAGTACCAGGGGTGGGTTGCCCCCTTATGAACTTTTGGCCAGGGAGGCCCTGGAGGTCCCCCAAATCATAAAGGCTATTGCCACTAATGTTGGTTTTACACCAGAAGTAGCCAGCAAGACCCTGTTGCTGAAGATACCACATGATGTAAGCATGGGAGAGGGAGAGATCAAGCTGGGACTTAGTTGGAAACTCCCAGCCACCAGATGGCTGGTGGTCGTAGTGCCAGGATGTGCCATGCAGAATCCCTAGGGGAGAATGGTCCCAAAAGTTCTGCTTAATGATCGATCCCATCTGTTGCACTGTAGACATGCTAAGCAAGATGTGTCTGCTGGTACAATAGTGGCTCAACTAGTATATATACAACTGATACATTTCTAATTGGATTTAAGGCCTGTTCTTTGGGGAGGAACACACATCCTCTACTACAACCCAGGCCAACCTGGTGGCAGGAGAAGTTATAGGTCCCCAGTCAGGAAGCCACTGCAATTGTTTTGTTAGATGGATGTAATGTACCTGCTAAGGTACCTTCCAGGCATTTGTGTTTCTACCATAGGCTAGGTTATTATAGCAGTCAGTGTTCATTTAGACGTTCCTACTTCTTTTCATTTGTGTTTTTATAGTAGGAGGAATACCACTGAGATGGGTCAACAGCCACGTCTTGGAAACAGATGATGAAAAGGCCCAAGAGTTCAGTATCTCGCCACAGTGGAAGGAAGATCATCCTACATCTATGTCACCCCCTCCAAAGCTCAGGGACTCTTGCGGAAGAGGATGGCGGAAAGAATGTAAGAGCCGGAGGAAGGGGTGGAGTGTGGCATAGGACTGTCCCCCAAATGTCAAGCTATGGACAGACACCTTCTTCCCACGCTTTGTTGCTTCACTGGCTTAAGATCATCACAAAACTTGTTGGCTGTTGACCCTCTGCAAGTTAGGAGGGTCGAGGAGAATCAGTCATGCCTCCTAACCAACCAGTTGGTCCTAGTTGCACAAAGAAGAGGGTCTAGGGGTACTTAAGCTGAGGAAGCCCCTATGGTAGTTCTCTCATCATTTTTTGTAGCTGTGGGGAGGTCACATACATGCCTGGATGGAGAGTTTACAGTGCAGTCTTAGCAGGGACACCCATAGTCTTGTAAGTAAACCCTCACTCACCGCTCTGTAAGTAAGCCTAATAAATTTGGAGCTTGCTGGTCCTCCAAGGTGTAGTTTGGTGAAATCATACCTCACTAGGATCCCAGTGGGGGGCACATTGTTCAGGCCTCCAGAAGGAATTTGAGCAACAATGTCATTAAGAGAAGGTGTAATAACTTAAAACATTGTTTTGCTTAAGCAAGTGCAGTAAGCTAATGCATTCTTTTAGGGCATGTTTGTTATACATTGCTGTGGGAATCTGCTGCTGTTTCTGAGATGTGGCTGGGCCCAGTCCTTCATGGAGCTGACCTGGCAGGGAACTGCCAGCAAGTACATTCAGAAAACAAATGAACACTCTCTTCTGCCATGAGTCTGGCCTCCCCGAGTCTTCTCACTTGGTTCATGTCTTAGAACTTATCTCAGCAGCCTTCTGCCTTCATCTTTCCCTCCCTTACTTTCTGGCTCCTAGATATTGGCATCAGCATCACAAATTGTGGCTTTCTCTTATGTAAAATAACACAGGCCTCTCTTTCAGCTCATCACCTGGCATTTGTTTCAAGTGATCCAACCCCAACTACCAACAGGATGAGTGTCTAGGTGTCAGGAGAGAGAGAGAACAGATTGGGGCAGTTGTGGTTTAAAGACAGTAGCCTGCAGAGTAGAATTTGTATACAGCCATGGTAAACAAGTCATGTTTCCCACATTCTTCTGGGATGTGGGAAACAAATAACAGACCTTCTGCCTGTATTCATTTTCTTACCTAAGAAACAATAAAATGCCTTGGCTTTAATATTTAATGCATGAAGT
>NW_008339003.1:2913579-2957351 GCF_000622305.1 Nannospalax galili
GCTTTGCAGATCTAAGTGACTTATAACAACATGTAAAATGTGTCCGTAAAATAGTAGAGCAACCTAGAAGAGATATAAAAAAGACAAAGCAGATGCCAGGTGTTGTGGCCTACGCCTTTAATTCCAGCACTTAGGTGGCAGAGGCAGGCAGATCTCTGTGAGTTCCAGGCCAGCTGGAACTATAGGGAGACCCTGTCTCAAAAAAAAAGACAAAGCAGAGAAAGGTCTATTTGGGTTATTTGAAGGCAAATGTGGCAAGATTTGTGTCAAGCCCAAGTTCCTAAAGAAAGAATTGACAAAAAACAAATTATGTGCTAAGGAGCTTCTGGAAGGCTTTAAAACCCGAGGGACAGTTCACAAAAGGCATTCATAATAAAAGAATACAGGTACAGAGGATTAAAAAAAAACTGTCCCGGGGTGGATAATGATCTTCCCAGATTAAACAGGGTACATATTTTTCCTGCAAAAGGTTTTGCTAGGGGTGAAGACTGTTTGTCAAGTTAGGGCCTCCCTCAGCAGTCAGGTGTGGTCAATGGAGAGATAACAGGTATGGCCAGGAGTCAGATCCAGGGCCTACCCGATCCAGGGAACCAACAGGTTCAGTAGGTGCAAGAGGGTCCCTATTCCTTCTTGGCCCTGGGTAGGTCCAGGTAGCTTGAGCCAGTCCCAGTGAGTTTATCAGGAATGGAGAAATGTAGGGAGACTCCATGTAAGAAGTCCAGGATACAGAATGGCTCCAAAAAAATAACTGAAGATAGTGAAGAGTTAACTAAGTTAATGCATCTTATGCATGCTATTGTACCCAACATGACTTGCTGAGAAAACAATTGATACAAATGGATAAAATCTTTCCAGGCTGTGATTTTCACCAATTTCATAATTACTGCCTTAGAAAGGAAAATATTTATTTATTGAATTTGCATCATTAAACTAAAAAGAATATCCAACAAATCAACATATTGAGTGTTATTACCTATTCCAGATGCTTACCAAGTATTTGTGTAGATTTGTTGGAGTGCTTATGGAGCTTCCTTAGATACTAATGACTTTACTAAGAAATTTATAAAATTGGTCTGGAGGGTTGGGTCATCAATGAAGAGCATTTCCTGCCTATCTAGAGGACCTGAATTAGGCTCCCAGCATCCACATCAGGTGGCTCACAACTACCTGTAATTCTCTTTTGGCCTCTGCCAACACCCACACATACATGACATACATTCACACAACACACATACACATAAACAAAAATGAAACTTTTAAGTAAAAGAAATTTATGAAATGATGGAGTGTTCTAGCATTATTTATTATTGGCAGTAATTATATAACTCTGATATTAAAAACCACTGAATTGGGCTCTGTGCAGTGGTACACGCCTTTAATCTTAGCATTTGGGAGGCAGAGGCAGGTGGATCTCTGTAAGGTTGAGGCCAGTCTGATCTACGTAATGAATTCTAGGCCAGCTGAGGCTACAGCAAGACCCTGTCTCAAACAACAACAAACCCCACCAAACCCCCACTGTTTGAAGATTTATTTGGTAGGCGAATTTTATCTCAATAAAGTCTTTGTATAAAAAGTTTTTTTTAGCTGGGTGTGGTGGCGAACGCCTTTAATCCCAGCACTCGGGAGGCAGAGGCAGGCGGATCTCTGTCAGTTCAAGGCCAGCCTGGTCTACATAGTGAGTTCCAGGACAGCTGGGGCTACAGGGAGACCCTGTCTCAAAAAGACCAAAAGGTCATAGGTGCCTTCTTGTTTATATTTTGCCAACCCCCCCAAAAAATGTTGCTTTAAAAATCAAAGCACTGACAAAGTAACCAGCTTTAAAAAAAAGAAAAGAAAAAACTAAACAAAAAAACTTGTCAAGTCAGGGCTGGAGAGATGACTCAGCAGTTAAAAGCACTGACTGCTCTTGCAGAGGACTCAGGTTCAATTCCCAGCGCCCACATGTCGGCTACGAACTGTCCTTAACTCCAGTTCCAGGGGAATCCAAAGCCCTCATCTGACCTCTGTGGCACTGCACCATGACACGGGTGCACTCACATACATTCAGGCAATACACCCATATGCATAAAATAAAGATAATAAATAAAATATTTTTTAAAAAGTTAAAAAAAATTATGCATTTTACATATATGCAAAAGCATACAAGATTACTAGGACTGTTGATTAAATCAGACTTTTAGTTGGAAGAGGGATAGTGTACGCCAACTTGGAAAGTCTTATCTGTTTCTAGTCAAAGCTTGGACTGTTGTATTGCTGGCTTGATTCTTTCATCTCAGGGCATAACATGCTTTACTCACAGATGTTTTTTGTAGCCACTTCTTTCAGTTATAAAAGAAAACCAGGAGTGTTCATCCCCCTTTTTCTGTGCAGTACTGGGGATTGAGTCCAAGACTTTTTGCATGCTATGTAAGCACTCTGCTACTGGGCTCTACCCTTAGCCCCCGAATGTTCACTTCTTTTTTTCTCCCAGCTGGCCTGGATTCACTATGGAGACCAGGCTGGCCTCAAACTCACAGAGCTCCACCTGCCTCTGCCTCCTGAGTGCTGGGATTAAAGGCTGCGCCACCACGCCCGGCCTCCTTTTCCTTTTTTCTTAAGTGTTTTATTTATTACTTTTGTTTTTATGAGTACAAGTGCATTGTTTGCATGTATGTAAGTGCACCCATGTCATGCAATGCCCGCAGAGGTCAGAAGAGAGTGTTGAATTCCCCTCGAACTAAAGTTTTATGGACAGTTGTTAGCCACAATGTGGGTGCTGGGAATCAAACCCAGGGCCTCTACAAGAGCAGTCAATGCTCTGAACCTCTGAGCCATCTCTTCAGCCTCCTTTCCCTCCCTCCCTCCCTCCCACTCTCCCTTCCTTTCTTCTTTCTTTCTTCCTTTCTTTTTCTCTTTTTATTGAGACAGCCTCACTATGTAGTCCTGGCTGGCCTGGAATGAACTATGTAGAGCAGGCTGAATATTTACTTCTAAACACTTCATTTTCGAGCATTCCTGACTTTATTCCTTCTGTTCAGAAGAATTAACAGGCTTTAATTATATCTTTTCCTTCATATTCTAGGACTTCGCTCTGCCAAGGACTTGGTTTCTTTTGTGCCCCAAGTTATTGGTCTCCATTGCTTGAGCGACTGGGCCAAGACGGAGCCTGACAGTGAGAGTAAAGCAACCCATTTATTGGGGCAAGAAGGAAGCTTTGGCTGAGAGCTTTGCCAACATCTCTACTCCTACTAGAGTTTTTCAGCAAATTTGATTCTGTGTACCATGTTTTCCTTCCTGAAGCTCTTCCCATTGAGACAAGAGCTCACTCTTAATGCACTCAAACAAGGTGGAGGTGCGTTCAGGATGTTATGTAGCTACCATTGTGTATTCAGAAGTTCTGTTCACTCCCTCCGCAATCCTGATAACTTATACTTCCTTAGCTACAGTATGTCTGAAACTGTGATAAGCTCTTAAGTGTGTTATTGTACTCGCTCATCAGTTCTATGTGATAGGTGTGAACATTATCACAATTGAAAGATAAAGAAGTTGAGTGTGATGGCAGAGACCTGAAATCTCAGCATTTGGGAGGCAGATTCATCTAGTTCAAGTCCAGCCTGAATGAGATCCTGTCTTAAAAACAAAGCAAAGCAAAACAAAACACCCCCCCCAAAAAAAAATAAAAACAAAATAGAGCTGAGGGTGATGATTCATGCCTGTGATCCCAGCACTTGGGAGAAAGGCAGGTGAGTCTTAAGTTTGAGGCCAACTCGAGCCATGCAGTGAGCTCAAGGCCGGCCTGGGCTACTTAGTGAGACCCTGTTTCAAAAAAAAAACAAGGATTGGTGAAGTGACTGAACACTTCACCTGAGAGAATGCTTGCCTACTTTGTGCATGGCCCTGGGTTTGATCCCTCCCCGCCAAAAAAAAAAAAAAAAAAAGATAAATTTGGGGTTAGTAGTTTTCTCAATATCAGAGACAAGTAAATGGCAGACTAAGCAATTGACACGCACATGTGTTAGACACGAAGGCCTGTATCCTTAAATAGTACATGTAATACCACCACCTTATGTCAGCTGTCAGGCTGAAGCCTGGAAATCCAGACATGAAAACACTCGACAGTGAGAAAGCAGACAAAACAGAATGTGACCATTTTGATGGAGGAGGTATGTTCTACTCCAGTGGGACCTTTGTTTACTTGGGGAAATTCAACAGAAATCTTAAGAGGAGGGAATGCCTTAAGAGGAGGGAATGCCGGGCAGAGGAAGCAGCTGCCAAGGCTTCCAAATAGAAGCTTTGCGTTTTAGAGTTAGAAGCTCTGAGTGGGTAGGCACAGTGCTTGGAGAGGCTGGGGAGGAGACTGAGCATGAAGACCACGCTTGGTAGCATGACTTGTTTCTGGCTTTCATCCTCCCCATCACCTCTAGCTATTAGTGTCTTTCGGGCTCTGCTTTTCATCTTGGATTTTTCTTTCATATATTTGTGTGTTTTTCTGGCCAGTCATCTACGCCTGCAGCTTCGAATATCACAGCAGGCTCTTCAGTAGGTATCTTCAGCGACAACCCCTCTTTTTATCTGAGGTTTTTATCTAACTTCTCTTATTTATCCATCAGATCTTTCAGACTGACCCTGACTGAAAGGATCTTGCCATCTGGTGTCCACCCCAAGAGTGGGTGATACCCTTATGTCAGTCACCTGATCTGAAAACTCCGAACTGCCTTTAATTCCTCATACTCCAGTTTTTTCTCCTCTTCTCTAACCTTACTTTTACTGTCCAAGTTAGGCCTACATTGTGTCTCATTCAGACTGTTTTAACAGTTTCCTGACTGTGTTAGGGAAAAATCAGAGACTGCTAGCCAAAGTCAGGTGAGAAGTTTTAATTTGATGCTAGCAGGAATGACCCACAAATCAAAAGAGTCAGACCTCTTGTTCAGTTTTGGAGGGTTTTTATATTCATGTGTGGGGAAATACAAACAAAACAGCTCATAGGTGACAAGTAAAAGGTACATGTGATAATTAAACAAGGTAACATATGGCCACAAAGGTTAGAGGAATGCAAAAACTTTGGAAAACAGACTTCCATCCTGGGCAACCACAGGGGGCAGGGTGGGAGACTCCTGTTCACCTCCCCATACCTGTCTTTGGTCTCTTGCAGAGATTTCCTGCAGCAAAGTTCTTAATTACCATCACATTGCAAAAGCTTTCCATTTCCATAATAATTGATTTCATTCTCTTCATACTCTCCCTTTACAAAGTCTCTACTATATATCAGCTCATCTGGTCATGTCATTTCTGTTTAATGGAATCATCTGTGTGTTTTCCTATGCTCTATTGTAAGGTGTTGAAAACAGAAAACATCTCATACATGATGTCAAACATGGTGGCTGAAAACACCTATTCAATGATTAGTTTAATCTTTTAAAAATTGCTATTAAAGTCTCATTTATGCAGAGTGGATAGAAGGAAGAATGAATTTGATTTTATAATGTAATAGACAAGGTATTTCAGAAAACTGTGTAATAATACATAACTCAAGTATTTGGAGTTTGAATTGACAAATTATGAAAGGTAGTGTGCACTGAAGAACTTATCCTTGGCTGTGGCTCTTCAGGGACGACCAAGGATATAATCGTTCCATGAATCAGAAGTTTTGCCTATCTGTTACCTTTTTTGGAAAAGTGCTGCAGGGCTATCTCGGTATTTAGGAAAATCTCCCACTCTCCCTATTGCCATTCATTGGCTTCCTTTATTTTCTTCCTGCTTCAGAGAAAACAGAAGCCTACCCTCCCAGATCAAGTTCTGAGGTGAGCATACAAAAGGTAGGGGAGGAAGGGTCTGAGGGAAGGGTGGCACTGAGCTGGAGAGTTCTTTTCTGCCTCTGGAGGTATGCCTTTGTCCTGAAGGTAACAGACTGTTGTCCTGGAGCTAACTAGAGGGGGTTAGCAGCCCTTAAGAAGGCAGTATGGGGCTGAAGAGATGGCTCAGCTGTTAAGAACACTGCCTGTTCTTGCAGAGGACCCAGCACCCACACGGCAGCTAACAACTGTCCATAACTCCAGTTCCAGGAGATCCGACAGCCTCTTCTGTCCTCCACGGACATTGCACAACACACGTGCACTTACCTACATGCAGGCAATACACGCATACACATAAAATAAAAATAATAAAATTAAAAAAAAAAAAAAGGCAGTGTTATCACAAACAAGGGGGAAGCAAAGGGGAAGGTTGTGAGCTTCCAAACTGGAGTGCGGCAGAAGCAGAAAGCAATGGAAATTATTCTAGCGCTGCAGCACTTTTTTCAAAGGGGAGAGGAACAATGGGATTGTGAGTTCTGAAATGAAAGTGTCAAGATTGATTGTGTCTAGCTAGCAACTCAGAGGCAGGTGTGCCGAAATGACACTGTGGGCATTAATAGAAAAAAAAATGTCAGAATTAAGTCTTAAACCGAGTGTGGTGGCGAACACCTTTTATCCCAGCACCCAGGAGGCAAAGGCAAGTGGATCTCTGTGAGTTTGAGGCCAACCTGGTCTGCATAGCAAGTTCTAAGCCAGTCAGGGCCTAATATAGAGACCCTACCTTTAAAAAAAAAAGCAGCCAGGTATGGTGGCACATGCCTTTTAATCCAGCACTCAGGGAGGCGGCGGCTGGCGGATCTCTGTGAGTTCAAGGACAGCCTGGTCTACTTAGTGAGTTCTAGGACAGCTGAGGCTACAGGGAGACCCTGTCTCAAAAAGACAACAACAAAAAAGCAAATCTTTGTTTTTGTAATCACCTAATCACACTAATCTCACCCCAAGGCATCCAGAGTGACCTCTAAACATGCACTTCTCCTGGAAGGGAAGTGGAAAGGTTCAGAGAGAGTTTCCACGTCTTACACGCATTTTCAATAAATGCCATTTCAAACTTCATACAGTAATTTAATATGAATAAACTCATACAATATTTCATTTTATGAAATTTTTTGGCTCTGACGTCATACTGTTTAGCCTTTCTAAAGAGCTTCAGGGTTTGATATGGTCTAAATTGCCTTAATGCTGACACAAAGACTTCAGAATAGCTGCAATCTGTCTTCCGTTGGATTTTTTTCATTTCTCTTTTAACAGATCCTTGCTTCTACTTCAAAAATCTATGAATTAGGACCACCTAACAATATCCCTGCTAATTTTTCCTAAAACACATACCCACAGACCCACATACACAGTGCTAATGCATACTTGCATGCGTACATGTATACAATGCTCAAGGTTTCCACTCACGAAGGATACTGCTGTTTACCGAGAAAGGAGGCCAGAGGTTGTTAGCCTCAGAATTATAGTTCAGTGGCTCAACGATGTCATTGGTGATTCAAGGTTTTCTAATTCTATTTTTCTGTCTTCAGTTGATAGCTATGTCACGAGCATCATGTCTTCATGTAATGACATTCAAAGTCAATAGCAAAGGGAAACTGTCAGGTGGTAGGCAAAGGTCTTTTTCATAGGCTGGGGATGAATGGAGCTCAAAAATAGAGTACACTTACATTTTTAAATTTATTCTTTAATTTTTGAGGCAGTATCTCTTTTCTTACATTTTTAATTTTTATTTTTATGTGTATGAATGTTTTGCCTGTGTGTTCAGGATCTTGTATAGCTGAAGATAGCATCAAACTTGTTATGTAGCTGATGATGATGTTGAATTTCCAATCCGGTTGTCTTTATCTCCCAAGTGCTAGAATTACAGGCGTGATTTACTATGCCCGGTTTATGCGTTGCTAGGGCTCAAATCTAGGGCTAAGCAAGCATTCTACTGACCGAGCTGACTTCCATTCTTCAGTGCCTATGAGACCTTGGGCTCACTCTTGCTTCACAGGTCTTTGTCTGGGCTGGCAGGATCAATTAGTGGGTAAATGTGCTTGTCTCACGAGCCTGGCAAGCTGAACTCAATCCCTGGAACCTACAAAAAAGTGGAAGGAGAGGAGTCTGGAGAGATGGCTCAGAGGTTAAGAGCACTGGCTGCTCTTGCAGAGGACTGGGGTTCAGTTCTCAGCACCCACATGGCAGTTCGCTGCTGCCTATGATTCCAGTTTTAGGGGATTCAACGCTTTCTTCTGACTCTGTGGGCACTGCACATACATACACGCAGGCAAAAAAAAAAAAAAAAACCTCATACACATAAAATAAAAATAAATATGTATATATATTTTTCTAAGTGTGGGGCTGGTGAGATTGCTCAGTGGTAAAGGTACTTTCTGCTAAGCCAAGCCTGATGACCTGAATTCAGTTCCTGGGTCTGATATGGTGGAAGGAGAGAACCAACTGCTGCAAATTATCCTCTAACCGCCGCGTGCACTGTTCCATCAATGTGCCCACACATACAATAATAAGTAATGAAAGTAATTTTTTAAGTTGAAAGAGAACCAATTCCACAAAGTTGTTCTCTGACCTCCACACAAAAGCTATGGCACATGCACCCCACACGTCACGCACACACGCATGCATACAAATAAATAAATAAATAATAAATAAATTCACACCTTTACCAGGGAAGCAAGTTTTCTCACAAATCATCCTGCAAATACCTTCTTTCATCTTGTTGCTAGAGCTGGGTCCTGTGCCCACTTGTAGAGATCCCTAAATTGTGTTTTTGTGGGGAAAATTGGAAAGAAATAATTTTCAGTTCTTTTCTCAGTTAGCTACGAGGGCTTCTTTTAAGCATCCTGGTTAACGTTACCTTGGTAGCCAGAAGGAGTGTTTCTTTAGACAACCTGATAGGGAGGGGCACAGAGGCTCTCAGAAACAAAACATCATCCTTGACATTTGCTTTGAATGTATTTTGAAAGCATTTGTCCTTCAGATGTTGCAATGATTGCATTAATTAAAAAATTATATCTTGGTGTAAATTTTTTGGTTTTCTTTTTTGAAACAGGGCCTCCCTGTAGCTCCAGATGGCCTGGAACTCACTATGTAGAGGCTAGCCTCAATCACACAGAGATCCACTGCCCTTGGCAATCCTGAGTGCTGGGACTAAGGGCATGTGACACCATGCCCAGCTTGGGTATAAAGTTTTTAATTTTTAAATTTTATTTGTTTATGTGAATGTGTGTGCGCGCGCATGTGTGTAGTTAGGTACAATGTGGAGGTCAAAGGACAATCTGGGAGTCAGTTCTCTCCTTCTACCACGTGGGTCCTGGGATTAAACCTCAGATGTCAGACTTGGGGTGAAACATGTTTGTTCTCTGAGTTATCTCACTGGCCCTGAGTACAAATTTTTAAGTGTAATCACTGTACAGACATTGTGGACTGTAAAACTTCTAAGGGAATTGGTTAGAGCCGATTAGAGGTAGCATTCTTAGGTCTTTTCAATTTGAATAGTTATGCTAATGTAGAAGAAAAATTAAGCTGTGGTGTTTGGAGGATGACTGGGTAATTTTTTAAAAGCCTGATCTTTGTCAGGCAGTGTTAGAAGTTTTGAGAATACGTGATGACAAAAATGAAGTCCTGGCCCTCAGAGACCTCACATTCAGAAGACAACTTTGGGAAACTGGTTCTGTCCTTCCACCTCTATGAGAGTTCCGGGGATTGAACTCGGGTTGCTAGGGCTTGTGCAGCGAAGTCACTGAGCCATCAAAGCCGGAGAAGAAGGAAATGTTCTATACTGTTATTCATGTAAATATATGTCACCGCCTTGGAGATGCTATCAAGACAAAACTTGGTAGCTCATGTGTGCCATCCAAATACTTGGGAGGCTGGTCTAGGACCATTGTCACAAATTAAAGCCAGCCTTGGTTACATAGTAAGTTCACAATGACACCTTGTCACACAAAAAATCAAAGAGGTTGGAGAGGTGGCTTAGTGGTTAAGAGCACTGATTGTTCTTGCACAAGACTCAGGTTCAGTTCCCAGCACCCACATGGCAGCTAAGAACTGTCTGTAACTCTAGTTCCAGGGTGTCTAACACCTTCTTCTGGCCTTTGTGAGCACTGCATGCACTTACATTCATACACACAAAATTAAAAAAAGAAAAGCCAGGCGTGACGGCACATGCCTTTAACCCCTGCAGAGGCAGGAGGATCTCTGTGGGATCGAGGCCAACCTGGTCTATAGGTGATTCCAGGCCTGCTGGAGCTACAGGGAAACTTTGTCTCGAAAAGCCCAAAAAACAGAACAAAAAAACTCAACCTAGAAGATTTAATGGTCAGAGAAATTTTGAGAGATAGTTGTGCATTTCTGATAGGAATGTAAAATGATGTGCCCAACATAGAAAGCACTATGGAGTGCTATATTTTGGATCTTAAGTGTCTACAAAAGGACCATCTGGTAAAGGCTTGGTCCCAGTGTGGTGTTATTGGGAGCTGGTGGAACTTTTACGAAGTGAGGCCTAGCCAGTCATGGTGGTACATGCCTTTAATCCCAGCACTCTGGAGCCAGAGGCAGGCAGATCTCTGTGAGTTTGAGGACAGTCTGGTCTCCATGGTGAATCCAGGACAGCTGGGGCTACAGGGAGACCCTGTCTCAAAAAGACCAAAAAAAAAAAAAAAATTCCTTGTCACAATGTGATGCCTCACCAAAGGCCCAGAGTAACAGATCCAATTGGTTGTGGACTGGGATCCTGAAACTGTGAATCAAGCAAAAACCTTTTTCTTTATAAGTTGAGTATCTTAGGTATTTGTTACAATGAAGGAAATCCAAATAGGAAGGTTCCTAAAAAAGTAAAACTAGAACTACCACATGACTCAATAGTCCTGTTCCTGGGTATGCACAAAAAAACCCAAAACAGGATTCCAAGGAGATATTTGTGTACTCATTTTTGTAACAGTATCATAGTCGAAAGACAGAACTAATACAAATGTCCATCGAAAGATGAAAGGGTAAACAGATGTGCAAATGTGGAAAATACATATAGTAAAATCTTATTTAGCCTTAAAAGGAAAGAATTTTAAAAAATATTTTATTTATTATTTTATGTGTATGCATATTTTGCCTGCATGTAGGTAAGTGCACCCATGTTGTACAATGCTGTGGAGGACAGAAGAGGCTGTCGGATCCCCTGGAACTGGACTTATGGACAGTTGTTAGCTGCCATGTGGGTGCTGGGATTCGAACCTGGGTCTTCTGCAAGAACAGTCAGTGTTCTTAACTGCTGAGCCATTTCTCCAGCCCCCAAAAGGAAAGAAATTTTGACACACAGTACCATATGGAGGAAACTTGAAGGCATTATGCTGAGTGAAATAAGACAAATGTGTTTTTCCACTTATATGAGGTACTTAGAATAGTCAAGTGCACAGAGAGAAAGAAGGTCAGTGACTAGAGAACGCAGAGTTATACTTTAATGGCTATAGAGTTTTCCTTTTGCAACATAAAAAGGATATTTTTCTGTGTGTGTGTGTGTGTGTGTGTGTGTGTGTGTGTGTGTGGTGGATGTGTGTGTGTGGTATATGTGCATGTACCTGTTCATATTTATGAGCATGTGTGTGCACATGGAGGAAAGAGGTCAACAGGTGTTTTTCCCTATTGCACTCCATTTTATTATTATGTTAATTGTGTGTGTGTGTGTGTGTGTGTGTGTCTATGTGGGGGTATGTGTGTCTGTGGAGGCCAGAGACATTGGATCCTTGAAGCTGGAGTCATAGGCGGCTGTGAGCTGCCCAGTATATGTGTTAGGGAATTGAACTCTGGTCCTCTGCGGGAGCAGCATTGGATGTTCTTTAGCTCAGCAGCTAGAGAACATCTCTCCAATCTAGTGTGGTGGCACGTGCCTTTAGTCCCAGTAAAGGAGTAAAGAGGCAGGTGGAGCTCTGTGAATTCAAGGCCAGCCTGGTCTACATAGTGAATTCCAGTCCAGCTGGGGAGACCCTGTCACAGAAAGACAGAGAGAGAGAGAGAGAGAGAGAGAGAGAGAGAGAGAGAGAGAATCTCTCCAGCCCCTCTATCTTATTTTTTTAAAGTTTTTTTTGTTGTATCATTTATTTTTATTTTATGTGTATGATTGTTTTTCCTTTGTGTGCCACACACACTTACATACAAGTGTACATGTGAAGGTCACAGGACACCTTTCAGAAGTCTGTTCTCTCCTTCTACTATGTGGGTTATGGGGAATCTAACTCAAGTCCTTAGGCTTGGCAGCAAGTGCCTTAACCAGCTGATCCATCTCATTAGCCCCTAATAGTTGTTTTTTTTCAAAAGAAAGAATTGACAGCCTTTAACTAGAATAGAAAAAAAAAGAGAGTCAAATGAGATGCTACAACTGACACCAGGAAAACCCAAAGATCATAAGAAAGTATGCGGAACAATTACATTAACAGTGTGTTGGACAAGTTAGAAAGCTGAAAAGAAATGGATAAATTCCTCGGCACAACCTATAAAGCTTTTTATTTATTTTTATTTTTTAGAAAGAGTGTTATAGAGCCCAGCCTGGTCTCAAATTCTCTGGAAATCCTTAATCTTCCTCTTCTGCCTTCACTTTCTCAGTGTAGGTTAAGAGCACTGACTGCTCTTGAGGACTTGGGTTTAATTCCCAACACCCATACCACAGCTAATAACCATCTGTAAGTCCAGTTCCAAGGGATCCGACGGCCTCTTCTGACCTCTCTGGCATTGCATGACACAGGTGCACTTACATACATGCAGAGAATACACTCATAGACTTAAAATAAAAAACTAAAATATTAAAAAAAAATACCATGTGGGACTGGAGAGATGGCTCAGCGGTTAAGAACACTGGCTGTTCTTTCCAGAAGACCCGGGTTCGAATTCCAGCACCCACATGGCAGCTAACAACTGTCCGTAACTCCAGTTCCAAGGGATCCAACGGCCTCTTCTGTCCTCCGATGGCAATGCATGACATGAGTGCACTTACATCCATGCAGGCAATACACGCATACACATAAAATAAAATAAAATAAAATAAATAAAATATTAAAAAAATACCATGGTCAAAATAGATGAAAGAGATTATTTTGGCTTATGGTTCCAGAGGGATGAAAGACCATCATGGTAGGGACCTGGCAACAAGTGGCAGGCATGGTGGCAGGAGCAGGAAGCTGAGATCACATCTTCAATTGAAAACACAAAGCACAGAGGGCACACCGGAAGTGGGGCAAGGCCGTGACCTCTCAGAGCCTGCCCCAGGGATGTGTTTTCTCCAAACAGCATCACCAACCTGGAACCAAATGTTCAACTACTTGAGCCTAAGGAGACATTTCTCATTCAAAGTACCCTACAGTCATTCAGAGTCAAAAGGAAGTTTGCTGAAAAAGTACCCAGGGAAGAACCTGGTTAAGGGCACATAAAAATCGGTTAAACACAAATGACCTGCCATGTCGTAGTCGCAATCCCAGCTTTCCTCATCATGCAGACATCCATTCTCATCATTTTTGTTTATAACAGTCTCAGAATAGTTCCCTTGTTTTCCGTGTCACTGATAATAGCAGCAATTATTTCATTAAATGTTTCCACATTATTACAAACAAAATTTAAAACAGAAATAAACAGTAATATAAAGAAGGGGGCAAATCTCCCATCGTTTCTCCATCCTCCCCAAACTACTGTTATCGGAAGACGTTTGTTTCTAGATTTAGTTTTGTGCCCTTTTTGGAGTGCGTAGGAAGTATCTGGGCATTGTGCCCAGTTTGGTTTAATTTTTGTGTTTTTGTTTTTGAATGTTGTAGATTGCATTACACTTATTAGATTATTACTGTTATTAGTTGTTACTAATGATACATCACAATGTGTTCTTATCAATCTAATAGTGAAGCAATGGAGTTCCCTCCCCTGGGCAGTCTCATATGTTGCTTCACTGAGAAGAAATGACGAGTGGAAATATGACTCTACAATGAGTTAAACATTCCCAGCCCTGTGGCCCTTTTTCATTGTGTGTGTGGTGTAAGAGTAAAGGTAGACGGTCCTTCCTGACCCCACACTGTGGCTTTTTCCACCATCATGGTTTTGCTCATTTCTTTGCCTTTTCATATCTATCTGTCAAAACTAAAATCATCTTCAAGGATTGCCACCAACTTCATTTTCTACATGGAAACTTTTCCATACTTCACTCACAGCAGATAGCAATGGATCTCTCATCTTCCCAAGTCACAGGATTACCTACTGTCAGTATATTTACGCAGTATTTTTTCACTTATTTATTTTGTCTACGTGTTAGGTGTTTATGTGTGGTGTGTATGTGTGTAGGGGACTACGGACATGTGTATAAGCATGAGTCTGGAGGCCAGAGGTCAACCTTGGGTTTCATTCCTCAAGGGCCAGACCCTGTCTCTCGCTAAGATCTGAGGCTTGAGCTCTGCCTGTCTCTCTGGCTCCCTGTTGCTGGGATTATAAGCATGGTCTACCCTGCCTGGCTTTTTTGTGTGGGTTCTGGGGATTGGATTTAGATCCTTGTGCTTGTACAGCAAGCATTTTATTGACTGAACTTTCTTCCCAACTAATCTATTTACTTCAATTGTGCTAAAAACACATAAAATAAATTAAAGTTACCAACTAAACCATTTCTAAGGGTATGGTAGTGTTAAGTACAATCACTATGCAATAATCTCCTGAGCTTTTTCATGTTATGAAACTGAAACGTGGACCAGTGAAATGACTCAGTAGGTAAAGGTACTTGCTGCCAAGTCTGATGACCTGAGTTTGGTCCCCAGGTCCTACATAGTAGAAGGCTGAACTAACTTCTACAAGTTGTCCTTTGACCTCAACATGTGTGCTGTGGCATGCACATACCTGCACACTTATTCACATACATATACAGTAAATAAACAAATGTTATAGAAACCCTGAAACATATACCCATTTTTCCCATCATTCTAGCCTGTGGTAACCCCTATTCTTTCTTTTTTTCCCATGCTTCTGGCTGCTTAGACATCTCGTGAAAGTGTAATCATGCAGCAGTCATGCTGTTATGATGGATTAGTTCGTGTTTCTTCTTCTTTATTATAATTTTCTTCTAAGTTGCTGCCAGCTAGCTCAAAATAATCATCATGACAAGGAAGTATACTGTGGAACTTCTTTAACTTCTTACGAGAATTTAGGCAGCTAGAAATGAAATTTTCATGTTCATTTTCTGATCCTTCATATTGCTCAGTATAGAAAAAATTCCCATTAAATTTGGTCAGCACATTTGTGTTGGCTAAGTAATGCTGAACTCCCAAATAGGACTTGTCCATTGCATTGCCTTATCTATACATACAGCATACTTTAGGGGATCATGTGGAGTATTTAAGCATTCCTTATTCTAGTTTTTATTTTTGAAACTTGATTTTAAATTAGTTGGGGCAGATAAATATGAGTGACTTGACTAGGAGTCATTTGTGTTAAATTTTTCCAGAAGTCCACCTTTGCTTATGGATTTTTTTTTTTTTTTTTTTTTTTGGTCTTTTTGAGACAGGGTTTTCCTGTAGCTCCAGGTGACCTGGAACTCACTATGTAGACCAGGCTGGCCTTGAACTCACAGAGATCCTCCGGCCCCTGCCTTCTAAGTGCTGGGATTAAAAGCATGCACCACCATGCCTGGTACTTCCTTATGGATTTTTTTAAAAAGATTTATTTATTTTTCTTTTATGTGTATGAGTGTTGTTTTTCTATACATATGTGCACCTGTATAGGCCTGGGTGCAGAGGGTATCAGATCCTCTGGAACTGAAGTGACAGACAGTTGTGAGCTACCACGTAGATGCTGGGAACCAGACCTGAATCCTCTGTAAGAGCAGCAAGTACTATTAACTACAGAGACAACTCTCTAGCCCCCCTTGTGGATTTCAAAACAGAAATAAAGACAACATACTAACACTATCTTTCAACATGATTTTTTTTTTCATTACAGCTTTAACATATTCACTAACACATTCTAGAGCAAGGATACATCTCTTTCAAAGGTGGCTGTAAATTTTTAGGTTCACAGTTGAATTAATACAGGTTTACAATATTGAACTCAGTATAAACCCTGTAAGACATAAAACTGAATGAGTTTTTACCCTTTAAAGAAGATCTCCATTTCATTTTAAGATATGCTGTTTCCTACATTTTTAATGCTACTAACACATGTTTGCACATGTGTCTTTAATCTCTAAAAATACTGATTATTACTAGTCATAGTTGGTTACACTTGGATCCTTAGTACCTGAGTATGGATATAAAGTCATCAGGTAGATTTCAATGGTAATGTTTATCACCTCTACTAATTAAAATGAAGTAAATTTTTAATGCTCCCTCTCAAATATACCTTTTTTGATAGAAGAAGCATTTCATTACAGCTTTAACATATTCAGTAACAATTTCCAGAGCAAGGATACATCTCTTTCACAAGTGGCTGTAAATTTTTAAGTTCACAGTTGAATTAATACAGTTATACAATATTGAACTTGGTATAAGCCCTGTAAGACATAAAATTGAATGAGTTTTAAACCCCTAAAAAAGATCTCCATTTCATTTTAGAATATATTGTTCCTTGCAAAAAGACTCATTGTTTTTGCCACTAACACTGAGATGTTGGCGCATGCATCTCTAATTTGTATGTACCTGATTATTACTAGTCATAATCGGTTGCACTTGGATCCTTGGCACCTGTGTATGTCTATAAAGTCATCGGGTGGATTTCAATGGTATTATTTATCACCTCTACCAATTAACATGACGTAAATTTCCATGCTTCCTCCTCAAATATAATACATTTTAAAAAATTTGTTGATTTTTTTTTTTGTGTGTGTGTGTCACACAGAACATCCCAAACCATCTTATTCAACTATACACCCACTTCCCAGATGGCACCCTCCACATCATGATGTTTTATTTTTAAAAAAATATTTTAGGGGGCTGGAGAGATGGCTCAGTGGTTAAGAGCACTAGTTGTTCTTGCAGAAGACCCAGGTTTGAATCCCATCACCCACATGGCAGCTAACAACTGTCCATAACTCCAGTTCCAGGGCATCTGACGGCCTCTTCTGTCCTCGCGGGCATTGCACAATATGGGTGCACTTACCCACATGCAGGCATAACATTCATACACATAAAATAAAAATAATAAATAAAATATTTAAATTTTTTTTTTTTTTTTTGGTGTTTTTGAGACAGGGTCTCCCTGTAGCCCCAGCTGTCCTGGAACTCACTATGTAGACCAGGCTGGCCTTGAACTCACAGAGATCCTCCTGCCTCTGCCTCCCCAGTGCTGGGATTAAAGGCATGCTCCAGCACACCCAGTTTAAAAAAATATTTTATAGCTGGACGTGGTGTCACATGTCTTTAATCCCAGCACTTGGGAGCCACAGATGGGTGGATCTCTGTGAGTTTGAGGCCAGCCTGGTCTACAGAGCCAGTTCCAGGCCACCTGGAGCTACAGGGAGACCCTGTCTCAGAAAGACAAAAAAAAACAAAAGTCAGTTAACAAGGTGGGTCTAGTAGTGCACACCTGTAATTCCAGGATCTAGGAGACTAGGAAGGAAGATGACTGCAAGTTTAAGGCTGGCCAAGGATACATGACAAGACGCTATCTCAAGAATCTGAGTTCCTTACCCAGTATGGCTGTGAAAATCTCCAGGACTATAATTCTAGTGCTGGAGAAGTGGATCCTTGGATCTCTCTGGCCAGCTATCTTACTGGAACTGGTGAGCTTTGGGTTCATTTAGAGACCCTGGCTCAGAAAATAAGATGGAAGGTGACTGAGGAAGACAGCAGAGATCAGACCTTTGGCCTTCACATACATAAATACACATGAGTACATGTACCTACCCACATACTTGCACACACACATACACACAGACACACACACACAACACTTCATAAACACTGTTTTTCATGACTAAGAGAAAGGTGCAAATACTTCATAATGCTTGATTAAATGACACATCAAACTATTGCATGTCCAGGATATATGCACAGTTTTTCCTGTAATTTTTCTGCCTCTCACTGCACCATGCTTTTTTAAATATTTTATTTATTATTTTTATTTTATGTGTAGTGTATTGCCTGCCTGTATGTAAGTGCACCCATGTCCTGCAATGCTTGCGGAGGACAGAAGAGGCTGTCAAATCCCCTGGAACTGGAGTTACAGACAGTTGTTAGCTGCCATGTGGGTGCTGGGAGTTGAACCCGGGTTTTCTGTAAGAGCAGTCAGTGTTCTTAACCACTGAGCCATCTCTCCAGCCCCTGCACCAAGTTTTTTAACATGTAGGTGGCCCTCTGTATCTATGGGTTCTGCATCTGAAGATTGAACCAACTGAGGTTCACCATGTTTTGGTTTAAATGAAAACCTGTCATTGTTCTGTAATCTCTACAGTGTAACACCTACTTACATTGCATGATAAACAATCTAGAAATGATTGAAATCATATAGGAGAGATAGGGGATATTGTTCTATAGTAGAGTGCTGGATTAACATGCATGGGAGTCTGGGGTTGATCCCTAGCACTTATAAAATAAGTAAGTAGGTATGGAGAAAGTGTGGGGACTCTATGCAAATTCTGAATTATTTTGTTAGGAATCTGAGCATCTGGAGACGTTGGTATCCTTGAGGCATCATGGAACCAATCTTCCACAGATACTAAAGGACTATTTTACTGCAATAAAGCCAACAAATTTACAGAGTTGATACCTACCTATCTATCATCTCCCTCAGCTATAACAAAGCATTCAAATATTTAGTGCTTGGAATAATAGCAATCATTCATTATTCTGTAGTTCAGGCAGGAATGGCAGAGCCACTCATCTCAACCCCACAGAGCATCAACCAAGGCAGCATGACTCTGATCTGCAACCATCCGTTTCCAGGACGGCCATTTCCGTGACTGGCAAGCTGGTGTCGGCTCACAGTGGAAGTTTGACTGGGGTCCTTCAGTTCTTGCTCAGCTGACTTCCTCAGCTCTCGCCAGTTTGGTCCTGTTATCTTCCATGTGGTCTTAAAATGTTGATAACTTGGGCCTCCTGATAGCCTGGTGGTTCCGGGGTAGTTGGACTAAGTATGTGAGGATTAACTTCCAATTGTTTAAGAAGAGAAAGCTACCAAAGAGTTCTTGAAGCTTAGTCCTGGAACAAGTAACTTGTGCTGTATTCTGTTGGTTAAAATGTATCCGATTCAAGGAAGAATTGCCCAAGGATGTAACTAGGTGATGTGGTTCCCTGGGGTTCCACTAATATGACAGACCTTCACACCTTTCATCTAACAAATATTTCACTACTGTTCATGTATAAGAGAATATTCACTTATTGATTCTCTAGTTACTGAGCCATGCCTTGTGCAGCATTGCAAAGACACATTGAGCAACACGTACAGGATGCTTGCCCAGATGGAGTACACATTGGACACCTAAGTGGTTTCAGTATCTGGTAATTGTGGGTGCCATGAGGATGGCAAAGGCTGTTTTCTGGCAGTGTTTAGCAGGGACTACTCAGTACATTCAGGAAAGTTCTGAATTGTGAGGTAAAAGTGGTATACTCCATGAGTTTAGAGAGAGAGGCAGTCAAACCATTTTGTAAAACTACTTATTGTTGTTTTGTGTGTGTGTGAGTGCACATGCATGCCATGGTGCATGTGTGGTGGTCAGAGAACACTTTTGTAGAGTCAGTTCTCCCCTTTTACCTCCTTGTGGGTTCCAGGGATCAAACTCAGGTTGTCAGGTTTATACAACAAGAGCTTTACCCACTGAATCATCTCTCTAGCCCCAGAGTTGACATTAATAAACAACGAGAAGTCTGTTTTTCAGGATAATAAATGGTATGAAGCACTTCAAATGACAGTGTGTAAAAAAGGAAGCGCAGGTTAAGAACACTGACTGCTCTTGCAGAAGACCTGGGTTCGAGTCCCCGCACCCACACTGCAACTAACAACTGTCCGTAACTCCAGTTCCAGGGCCTCCAACAGCCTCTTCTGTTCTCTGCGGGCATTGTATGACATGGATGCACTTGAAAAAGGAAGCGCAGGTCAAGAACACTGACTGCTCTTGCAGAAGACCTGGGTTCGAATCCCAGCACCCACACTGCAACTAACAACTGTCCGTAACTCCAGTTCCAGGGCTCCAACAGCCTCTTCTGTTCTCTGCGGGCATTGTATGACATGGATGCACTTACCTACATGCAGGCAATACAAGCGTACACATAAAAATAATAAAATATTTTTAAAAAATACTTAAAAATAAATAACTCCAATTCCAGGAAGTCCAATGCCATGATGCCCTCTTCTGACCTCTGGAAGCATTGCGTGACACAGGTCCACTTCCATACATGCAGACAATACACTCAGACATATAAAATATTTAAAATAATAATAAATAAAAATTTAAAAAGTAAAGAGTTCAGGGGAAGAGAGATGGCTCATCAGCTAAGAGCACTTGCTGCACTTCCATAGGACCTGAGATCCATCACTCATATAACTCCAGCTGCAGGGCTTTTGATACCATCTTCACACACGCGCACATGTGCATGTAGGCATGTGAAAGTAAAATAAAAATTCAGGGAAAAAAAGAGTTAAAAAAGAAATATCCTGCATGGCTAGAGAATGCTGTTCCTAAAACTCAAAGGTTATTGATCATAAATCCCAGGGCTAGATGTGGGATACCTCTTTATGAGCTGTTGCTCAGAAAGGCCTCAGAGGCCTCCAGACAATATAGGCTCTTGCCAATCCTCCTGATTGCCCAGTTGAATTAGTTGATAAGATCCTATTCCTGGAGATACCACACTTTTTCATTTTAAGATTTAGAAGTCAAGCTAGGACTCAGCTGAAAGTTTCCCTCCAGTTTTCATAGTGCCGGAAGGTATTCTACAACACATTAATGGTCTTAAACAGCTGTGAACTCTACAAATTGCAATGCCAACCTGCCAGGCAAGATTGGTGCAATAGTGACCTGGCTGTTGTGGGGGCAACCAACTGGTCTCTGATTGGATTTGACATCTGTACTACAGGAAGACATTCTTTTTTGGGGGCAGAGTCTTACTATGTAGCCTGGCTGACTTTGAGCTTGCTATGTAGACCAGGCTGGCCTTGAAGTCAGAGATCTGCCTGCCTCTGTCTCTCAAGTTGTTGGGATTAAGGGCATGTGCCACCACACTGTCAATAGGAGGGAATTCTTACCTGATACTGTAAACCCAGTCAAAACTCCATGGCTGTGGCTAGGCGTGATTGGGGCCTACCTTTAATCCCACCACTCTACTCTGGAGGCAGAGGCAGGGGCAGGGGCAGAGCTCTGTGAGTTTGAGGCCAGCCTGCTCTATCTAGTGACTTCTAGACCATTCACAGTTATGTAGTAAGACCTTGTCTCAAACAAAACAAAACAAGAAAAACAAAACAAACCATGGCTAAGGTCTCAAGTCCTAGGGGGAGTTTATTGTTGTTGTATAGCTAAATTAAGAGTGCCCCAAACTGCTTTCCAAATATTCATGTTCAAATCTTTAGATAAATGCTGCTCTGTTCTCTTAATCAGAGAGGCTTCCCTTTGCTATGAACGGTGGTGAAGGCAGAGACTCTCAGCTGATCTAGATGCTGCCTGAGGATACAGTCCTAAACAGGCCACTTATACCACCCCATCTAAGGCTCAGAGAACATCAAAGAGGTGACAGAAAGACTATAAGACCAGACCATAAGGAAAAGGGCTTTAAATGGCATCTGCCCTCTGGACATGACACTGTCTCACAGCAGTGGCATAGCAGCTGAGATGGCCTCCACTGCTGCACAAGACCGTGTCTGTCACTGGTCAATGATGAGTTGGAAAGAGACTCATGGGTCTTCCCCTCCCCGCTGATTCTGGGGGAAGTCATTATTTTCATTTGTGTACCCACTGGTGAGCCCACCAGGCTCCAGTGGGCAGTTCCATACCCATGGGCACACAGACAACTCTGGTTAAACTCAGTGGGTCACAACACAAAACAAAAGGACGTGAATGTGAGAAAGGGACTTATAGAAGAAGGGGTGAGTGGGAGCCAGGAGGAGGTGGGCACTGGGAGTAACCAGACTTGTTAGACACATGTGTCAACAACAGTCAAGGACAACGTTAGTATAAATCATTTTATTTATCTATTTATTTATTTATTTTTATGTGTATGTGTAGTGCCTGCATTTATGTAAGTGCACCTGTGCCCTACAATGCCTGCGGAAGTCAGAAGAGGGCATTGGATCCCCTGGAACTGGAGTTACACATGGTTGTTAGCTGCCATGAGGATGCTAAGAACCAAACCTGAGTCCTGTGCAAGAGCAGCCAGTGCTCTTAACCACTGAGCCAACTCTCCGGCCCTGCAAAAATTATTTTAGAAGAATACAGTAAGCTGGGTGTGGTCGTGCACACCTTTAACTTCAGCAGGGGCAGGGGATCTCTGTGAGATCGAGGTCAGCCTGGTTTACATAGCAAGTTCCAGGTCATTATAGGGAGACCCTGTCTCAAAGAGACAAAAAAAAAGAGAAAGATATGGTAGGGCCAGATGTGGTGGTGCCCACCTTTAACCCTAGTGCATCTCTGTGAGTTCCAGACCAGTCATGGTTACATAGCAGAAACTCTGTCCAAAAAAATAAATAAATAAAAAGGAATAAAGCACTTCAACCTTTGAAAAACAAAACTCTAAGGTGTCATCTTAGGTAAGTCTTATTGAGTATCTTCTCAAAATACAGATTTTGAGCAGGGCGTGGTGGCACACGTCTTTAATCCCAGCACTCAATCCCAGCACTCAATCCCAGCACTCAAGGCCAGCCTGGGCTACACAGTGAGTTCCAGGCCAACTGGGGCTACAAAGAGACCCTGTTTCAAAAGACCAAAAAAAAATGTGCCCTGTCTATCACCCGATACTGTGATGGTATGTGTGCAGATTGGCGGGAGCATGGACGAGAGTGCAGGACTCGTTAAGATGGGCTTCTGTCGTGGCCGTAGCGGATCGAGAAATGTCAGTTGCACAGAGTGAAGGGAGGAGAGGTCATCGACATATTTCTTGACTGAATGTGGTGGGTGAGGAAAGAGCCAAGGAAGCAAAGTTATGATTATTTTATTTTCTCATTATACTTTATTTCCTGAAAGGCCACCTTGCCATAATAATGTACAATGTTGTCTACTATAAATACATCAGGCTTTGGTAGCACATTCCTGTAATCTCAGCACTCTGTGGGAGAGGCAGAAGGATCTCCAGTTCATGTCTAGCCTGGCCTGCCTAATGATACCCTGTCAAAACAAAGAAGCTAGGCATGGTGGCCCATGCCTTTATTCCCAGCACTCAGGAAGCAGAGGGAGGTAGATCTTGTGAGTTCAAGGCCAGCCTGGTCTACATTGTGAGTTCCAGGCCAGCCAGGGCTACATAGTGAGACCCTATCTACAAAAGAAAAAAACAAAAACAAAAAAAGTAAATACAGTCTAAGTCATTTAAAATGAAGAGTAAAGCTGGGGTGCCTAATAATAGAATACTTGCCTACTTGCCTAGCATGCATATATACTAGATCGCTAGCATGTAGATATGGAGAGAGAGAGCTCACCAGTTATAAGTTTCAAAATATCTGAATGAGAGCGAGAGAGAGAGAGAGAGAGAGAGAGAGAGAGAGAGAGAGAGCTCAGCAGTTATAAGTTTCAAAATATCTGAATGTTCTACATAATCAGAGTTGTACTAGGGCTGGTGAGGTGGCTCAGCTAGTACAGTGCAAGTCTGACGTCCTGAGTTTGATCCCTGGAACTGATATAAAGATGGAAGGAGAGAACTGACTCTACAAAGTTGTCTTCTGACCTCCACCCCAAGTGCCTTGGCACAGTGGTCATGTGTACACATACAATAATAACAAAATAAAAAATTTAAAGTTGGGGGCTGGAGAGATGGCTCAGCGGTTAAGGGCACTGACTGCTAATGCAGAGGACCCGGGTTCGATTCCCAGCGCCCCCATGGCGGCTTCGAACCGTCCTTAACTCCAGTTCCAGGGGAATCAGAAGCCCTTTTCTGACCTCTGTGGCGTTGTACAACATGGGTGCGTTCACATACATGCAGGCTACACTCATACACATAAAATAAAAATAATAAAATATTTAAAAAAAAATGAAGTTACACTGAAGCCAGGTGTGGCAAAGCATTCTGGAGGCTGAGGCAAAAAGATCAGGACATCAGGCCATCCTGGGGTGCACAGGGAGACCCTGTTTGAAAAAAAACAAATTAAGCAAAAACCTATACCGGGTAGTATGGAGGTACAGCACAGTAGCAGAGTCTAAGACCCTGGATTGAATCCTTAGAACTGCAGGAGGAGGGGGAAGCTGTTAATGAAAGAACGTGTAAATTTATTTGGAGGTGGAATTTAACCTTGTACCTTTAAATGAAATCCTATCATTTTCAGCACAATGTCTACAACAGAAGGACGTGGTGTCAAAGGAAGTAATCCAGGCCCAGAGAGACAAGTTCTGCATGTCAGTCACTATGAAGCTGCAAAGTTCAGTCAGTTGGAAGAAAAGAGCAGAATGGAGGGCCTATGAGGCTGGGAAGCAGGAGGGGAAGGGCTGGTGGGGAGGGCATACACGGGGCACCAGAACACAGAGACAGGATGCATTAGTTCCAGGGTGCAACAGCATAGTGAAGTGACTTCCGTTTGCAACAATTTTTAACATATTTTATAAAGAACTGGAAGAGAAGAGGAGGTCCAGGGCTGTAGCGATAAAGCACTGTGTTCTGTTTTTGAGACAGGATTTCCCTGTAGCCCCAGCTGGCTTCAAACTCCATATGCAGACCAGGCTGACCTCGATCTAAACTGAGATGCGCGTGCCTCTGCTGCAAGATTCACATTCTTTTTGTTTTTTAAAAAAAATTATTTTTTCTAGGCGTGGTGGCACACACCTTTGATCCCAGCACTTGGGAGGCAGAGGCAGGGGGATCTCTTGTGAGCTCCAGGCCAGCTGGGGTGACAGGGAGACCCTGTCTCAAAAAATAAAAAAGACCCCCCCCCAATTTTTTTTTATTTTATGTCTATCAGTGTTTTGCCTGTTTATTTAAGTGTACCCATGGATGCAACACCCATGAAGGTCATAAGAGGGCCCCCTGGAACTGGAGTTACAGACAGTTGTTAGTCACCACGTGGGTGATGGGAACTGAACCCCCGACCTCTCTGCAAGAGCAGCTAGTGCTGAGCCATCTCTCCAGCCCAAGGTTTACATTCTTTTTTTTTTTTTCAAAAAAAACTTTAAAAAATTTTAAAAGTATATTTTTAAAATTTTTATGTGTATTCGTGTATTGCCTGTGTGTAGGTAAGTGCACTTGTGTCATGCAATGCCTGTGGAGATCAGAAGAGGCTGTCAGATCCCCTGGAACTGGAGTTATGGACAGTTGTTAGCTGCTATGTGGGTGCTGGGATTCAAACTCAGGTCTTCTGCAAGAACGACCAGTGTTCTTAACCGCTGAGCCATCTCTCCAGCCCAAGGTTCACATTCTTAACAAGGCTTCCAAGATTCTCTGTGGTCAGGGGTTCTCCCTCCTTAGCTGGGTCCTAGGTCCCCGAAGGGGCTGTCGTACTTCCACTTATTCCAAGACTCCCCCCTCTCAGACAACAACGGACCTTGTACTTCTTTTTAGGCTTATCTGAAGAGTCATCCCTAGGTGGAACTTTTTCTGACTCTCCCGAGTCGCTTCTCCCTTCACAGACATTGCTAGCTACTGTTGACAGCAATTTGCTCATTTGTTTGTTGTGTTTTTTCAGATGGCCTCAAACTCCTGATTTTCTTGTCTCTTCCTCTCTAGTGCTGGGATTATAGATGTGCACCATTGCACTTGGCTTTAACTTACTTCTTTATAGCTATGTCACTTAAAAAATCATTTATGGGGCTCAATGGTTAAGGCTACTGGCTGTTCTTGCAGAGGACCCTGATTTGGTCCCTAGAACCCACATGGCAGCTAACCATCTGTAACTCCAGTTCCAGGGAATTTGATACCCTCTTCTGGCCTCTGTGGTATTGAATGACACGGGTGTACTTACATATATGCAGGCAAAACACTTGTAGATGTAAAATAAGAATAATAGACAGAGTTTAAATATCATTTACTTATATTGTTAATGTAATAAGTAATTGCCCTATTATTTGCAAAATGTCTCTCTAACTTTTTTTAGTACTGAGTTGAACCTACAGCCTGTGCGCATAAGGCAAGTACTCTACTACTGAACTACGTTCCAAGCACATTCAACATTTTGTGGAGCATGGGCCATATTTTATTCATACTATATCCAATATCTGGCAGAGTACCTGCTACACAGAAGGTACAAAATAATAGGTTGAATGAACGCAGTTATTTTATCTGCAGGTGGTGAAAACTCTTCTTAACATACCGAAACCTTGATTGCATGCTGGTTGTTTTAGCATCTTTCATTTGCCAAATTCTTACCACCAACCTGCTGCTTTCAGTGTGTTTAGCTCTCAGTGTTTGTAGTCAGCATTCTGTTCTGATGAAAAGAAAGAAACAAAAACCAGACAAACTGCTATTAGCTCAGGGTAAAAACATCATTTTCTTAAGGGTTGCTATCACAAATGCTGAGGACTTTCTCCCTAGCAACAACGATTTGTCATGTGCCTCTATATCCAGAGAGTCTGCTCTGCCTGGCCCACCCAGCATCAAAACCCAGGAAGGGATCAGTCCTATTCTTTTGTTCAGTGAGTGGCTCTTCCCACCAGGCTTTTCTCCAGCCAGCAGGCTTTCTTCCTCCCAACAAGCCCTGTGTCCACACACTTTGCCCTCCTCCTCCTCAGAGAGCTTCTTTATCCTCTGTTGGCCATCTTTTTTTTTTTTTTTTGGTCTTTGTGAGGCAGGATCTCCCTGTAGTGCTGGGATTAAAGGCGTGGACTACCACGCCTGGCCTCTGTTGGCCATCTTGACAAAGTCTATCTTGTGTGCAATCTCTCATGAGCCTGGCGGGCAGTGTGTGTAAGGTGGATAAGATCTATTAGCTCCAAGGAGGCCCAGTAGTCTGTCACATAGCTCAGCACTGCTGGCTCCCTCATGATTGATCCCATTTAAATATCCAGTGTAATCACTCAGACAGATTCTGTTCTATAATCTTTTTAAACATTTTATTATTTTATGTGTATGTGTGTATTGCCTGCATGTAGGTAAGCACACCCGTGTCGTGCAATGCCCACGGAGGTCAGAAGAGGTCGTGGGATCCCCTGGGCCTGGAGTTGTTAGCTGCCATGTGGGTGCTGGGATTCGAACCCGGGTCTTCTGCAAGAACAGCTGGTGTTCTTACCTGCTGAGACCTCTCTCCAGCCCCATTGTTGTATAATTTTGTAACTATAACTTACTTTTGTGTTATTCTTGGACTTCATTGCATTTCCTTTGATATGTAGTGTGTCAATCCTTAAAGTTGGCGTTAGCGTTGGACATTGCAGCACATGTCTGTAATTCCAATCAGGATATAGAAAAAGGAACTCAGGAATTCAGGGTCATCCCTGGCTACACAGTGAGTTTAAGGCCAGCCTATTTCATACAACACAACACAGCACAACACAGCAAACTGACATTGGTTTTAAAGTACTTGTCAAAGCATTTTCCTGATTTGATAGACAGTTATGATATAATATTGATAGAACTTGGGGAAGTTTCACAGAGGAGGTAAAATTTACTGTTACCACAATGTCCTCTTCAGTTCTTCACCAAACAGTGTGTGTAATGTGTAGACATGTGGTGTGTGTGAAGAGTGTTTATGTGTAGTATGTTGTGTGTGTGTGTGTGTAGTGTGTAGTTTGTATATATGTGTGTAGTGTGTGTGGTATGTGTGTAGTATATGAGTGTGTGGTGTTGTGTGTGTCATGTGTGAGTATATATGGGATTGGTGTTGTGTGGTGTGTGGTGTTATATGTGTTATGTGTGAGCATGTGTGGGGATGGTGGTATGTGGTGTGTGGTGGAGTATGTGTATGGAATGGAGTGAAGGAGAACAGTGATAAGGTTGGTTTGGGTTGGTTGGGGCCAGAGTTTTAAGAGCCTTGTTTGCCTTGATAAGGAGGGGTTTGGGCATTATTATTTGGACAATGGTTATTCATAGCAGATTTGCCACATAGAGGAAGGAAGAGAACGATCAGATCAATGTTATATATTATTAAAACAATGTCAAACTGGGGGCTGGAGAGATGGCTCAGCGGTTAAGAACATTGGTTGTTCTTGCAGAAGACCCGGGTTTGAATCCCAGCACCCACATGGCAGCTAACAACTGTCTGTAACTCCAGTTCCAGAGGATCCGACAGCCTCTTCTATCCTTCCCGGGCATTGCATGACATGGGTACACTTACCTACATGCAGGCAATACACGAATACACATAAAATAAAAAAGTAAATGAAAATTTTAAAAAAAAGTAAAACTAAAATTGAAGAGAAGTCTTTCAAAATGGAATGCCAGGGGATTCAAAACACTAAGACAAGAATACATAGGCGGGCTCTAAAGGGTTACCATGACAACCAGCCATATATAGACACCAGGAGATTACTGTCCATCTCTCAAATCAACTCAGGCCACCATATCAAGGTCACATGTTGGCTTTGATCCTTTTTGTGGAAGAAATATGGAATTCTATCTTCCCAGACGGAAAAAGGAAATCTTTCCCACATCAGCTTACACATGGCTAGTCGATGACATTGTGACTAGGAAAATGGCCTCTTCCCATGTCTCAACTTTCTAAAGTCGTTTTATAATCCTTTTTATCTGGGACAATAATATCAAAGTACGAACAGTATCCGTACCTAACAAAGCATGATGGTAGAATTCTGTATAAAGTGCTTAATTCTTTTACTAAACTATTATTTTCATATTTTATTTCAATTCTGCATATTGTTTTAGTTACTGTTGTATTTGGGTCAAGTTAGGATTTCATGTAGCCTAGGTTGTCCTTGAACCCTTGGTCCTCCTGACTTTATTTTCTAAATGTTGGGATTATAGGCCTGTACCACCATGCCTGGCATATTGTTTTGTTTTTGTTTTTGTTTTTGTCTTAAAGATTTTTATTTTTATTTACTTATTTTTTGTTTTTGTTTTTGTTTTTTGAGACAGGCTCTCGTTAGCCCTGACTGGCCTGGAACTTGTTATATAAACCAAGCTCTCCTTGAACTTGCAGAGATCCACTTGCCTCTGCCTCTAGAGTGCTGGGATTAAAAGTGTGCACCCCAATGCCTAGCTCCCATATTGTTTTGTTTTGTTTTTTAAATGTATTTTTCTGCCGGGCATGGTGGCACATGACTTCTAGTCTCAGCACTCAGGAGGCAGAGGCAGGTGGATCTCTGGATCTCTGTGAGTTCCAGGCCAGCCTGGTCTACATAGTGAGTCCCAGCCCAGGTGGGGCTACAGGGAGACCCTGTCTCAAAAAGACCATAGGAAAAAAAAGTATTTTTCTGGGCCTGATGGTGTACCTCAGTGATCACGTGCTTGCTCAGTCATGTACCTGGCCCTGGGTTTGATTCTCAGCACCAAGGGAAAAGGAAAGTTAAACATTTTTTTTTGTTGTTATTACAGCATTATATATGCTTGTATACTTTGAACACTCTTGAAAATGTTTTAAAAAATGAAAATCTTGAATGAAGTATTGGGATGCATGCCTCTATAGCCAGCACTTGGAAGGTAGAGGCAGGAGGATCAAGAGCTCAAAGTCATCCTCATCTGGGTTTGAGGTCAGCCTGGGCTACGTGCTACAAAACAAACAAAGAAAAAAGTCCAACTCTTTCAGTTTTTTCCTTCTCTAATTTCCTTAGTATGCAGTTACCCAGCTTTTAAAAAATGTCCTTTGAGGACTTCCAGACTACCCTGAGGAGTATATTCGTCACTACTCATCAAAGATTCTTTATAGCAACAGATGGAGACTATTACAGAGCTCCTCAGTTGGTTAAACACAGAGAATAAATGTCTGAGATGCCCAGCCCTAAGTGACACATCTACAATGGAACCTCTACCCCTAAGGTTCTCGGAACACAGTGGAACAGAGGGTAGAGAGAATACTAATGCATCTTTCAACTCTCACCAGCGAAACTTCTTCATGCAACAGAGGGCGATTAACACTGACTAAAATGTAGAGAGTAAGAGACTGCAGAATGTGTGTCCCTGCATAGGACTTCCATATTAAATCTCACCCACCCAGGGTTCAGGGACCATTGTGGAAGCAGGGTTAGAAAGATTGTAAGAATCAGGGTGGTGAATGAATGTGCTCATATGAACTTACAACAATGGTGATAGCATGCACAAGACCCATTCAAACTCAAACCAGACAAAAACCCAGTAATAGAACTGGGGAAGTGGCCAAGAAGCTATTTGAGGAAATACAGGCATGCACTTACTACATAGGTACAACACACATGTATTAAACATAACTTATTTTCTTTTTTTTTCCTTGAGACAGGGTCTTACTATGTAGCCCTAGCTGGCTTGGAACTCTCTATGTACACCAAGCTGGCCTGGAATTCACAGAGATCTCTGCCTCTGAGCACTTGAATTAAAGCACTTGGATTAAAAGTATGTGCCACTACCCCCAGATCACATTAGCCTTTTTTTTTTTTTCCTACTGGAGACAGGGTCTCCCTGTAGCCCTAGCTTGCCTGGAACTCTATGTAGACCAGGCAGACCTCAATCTCACAGAGATTCCCCTGCCTCTGCCTCCCAAGTGCTGGGATTAAAGGTGTGCACCACCATGCCTGGCACTGTAGTATCTTTTAGAGATGTTTGGAAATTCTTAGAGTCATACATCTTTTTTATGACAAGGTAGTATGTATGAAGGGCTTTTATTGATCCTTAAAATGTAAAAGAAAACAATTGCAGAATTACTGCATCTTAAGTAAGAGTATGGCTCCGGGTATGGCTTAGCGGTGGTGGTAGAGCCTTTGCCCAGGATTGAGGTGGTGGGGTCACGTTTACCTGGGGAGTCAGACAAGGCCTTTCTGCATACTGTCATCCTCTGTACTTTATTGGATAAAGAAGACCACCATCATCTTTCTTGTATTTAAGCAATGCAGATGGCATACTCCTTATTTTATACAGAAGTTTGAATGTTAAATATTTAGTATCATCCGAAAATTTGAAAAATAGGGAGAAATATCTAAAACATTAAAGAAAAAAATTCTTTTTATAAATAGATTTGAATATGTTAATTTGAATTTTAGTCATGAATGATCATGAAACCCCAGGAAGCCTAATGGCCTGAAACTCACAGTAGAGGGCTGTACCTTAACACTCCTGTAGAGAATGGGGGCAGCCCCCTCCCCCCAGAGCTTTGGAAGCTGGGGAATTCTCAACAAGGCTAAATTATAGAACAGCATCAACATCCCAAGGTGATACATTCTTCACCCAAAACTCTGTGGGGATTTGCAAAGTGAGAAATTCTTTTGTATCTTTGAAACCTGGCAAATCAAAGGAATTTCTTTTAATCTGATTTAGGCCCAAACTGGTGAATGGCACTGATAAGGAACAAACACATTAGCACCGAAAGGAAATGATAATTAGAAACGAACCCTTAATCTGTGGCCCACTGGCTGAGATCTCTAAAGCCTAGCCACTGGATTTTAAATGTAAAAAATAACATTTAAATGTGCAAAGGGATATTGTACTGAGTATTTGCATGTGGCATGGATGGTGTGTGTGCATAATTGTGACTTGAATAGCTTTTGTTAAGAGAATAGAATTTCTAGGAACTGTTGGTTTTCAGGGAGAAGCAAATTTCATGCTAAAGCATTGCACTTAAGAGTGGATTTATTTTCAAATTGGATGTTAAATATTCAGTGCTGATAATTAAGCAAATTAATTTTGATCTGAAGGGGTTTGTTTAATTGGCGAATCTAATTCTGGTTCTGCTTATTGGAATCCAGCTTCCTGTTTAATGCTTCGAATTAAAAGAAAAGGAAAGGAGAGATAATGTGATGTGAGAGCCTGTGAGGATCTCTGAACTCTGATGTTTCCAGGTATTCCTAGCACCCCAGGTTAATAGTTCTGTTTTAGAGATGTCTCTGAAATGTTGCCATACGGACATATTCTCATTTTTTTCATTAATAAGATCTGGCTGTTCTACAAAATGAGTTCTACATTGGCTGCTGAGATGTAAGCACTCTTATCACACATTGATTTTCTGTAAGTCAGCCTCTGTATGCTCAACGGTATTGCCAGCACATCTGGAAACGTCATTGATAGCACCTCAAGCACAACACTAAGAACTCCTCTTTATATTAAAGTTATTTTTCTTCAAACTATTGCATTTAGAACTGATTTTCAATTAAACTAACTACTTTTTGTGAGCATATGTTTAATGATTCAGTTCAAAGACCCCCATGAATTCTTAGTACATGGAGCTACCACCCAAGAACTCTTTTTTGAAGCCCTTCCTCCAAGTTTCTACAATTTATAAGGGATACACTGTAAAAGCTCTAAAATTTTTCATCTGAAACTAACTGAACACCTCAAAATTTGTCTATGTAGAAAAGCATACTTACCACTTAATAATTGGGTTGGACGTGGTGATGTACACACCCCTTTAATCCCAGTGCTTAGGAGGCAGAAGCAGGCAGATCTCTATAAATTTGAGGCCCTCCTGGACTACATAGAGAGTTCCAGGCCAGCCAGGGCTACCTCATGAGTCCCTGTCTCAAGAAAACCACACAACCCCTCCCCCAACAAATAAAATACAATAAGCAAAGCAAAACCCAAAAGCCAAAACAACAAAAATCCCACAAATTCATATTGTCACTGTGTATTTTATAACGGCACCGATGGGAAACTGAAATCAATGACCCTTAGTAGTGGTGATCTAATTCAGATTTGACACTTGACCCTGCTAAGGAGATATAGAAAACACTCTCATAATGGGGTGGGTGCTAATTCCTTCTTCCATACTAGGAGATTGAGCCCAGAGCCTTGTACATCCTAGGCAAACACTATACACCTCAGCAATATCCTCAGCTCAGCCCCGTACATTTCTTTCTGGAATTCGTCCTCAGTTCTTGGAGAGGCCTAGTTCATGCTGATAAATTCTTCTTCAGTGAAATCTCTTTTATTTTATAGTTTGCTTCATCTTTGTCTCATGGTTAGCTATGACACGATATTAATTTGATGCACAGATAACATTCCTATTAGATCTTACTTCCCATGCTCTGCAGATTGTGGAACTCAATTTTCTCACAGACATGTTCTGAGAATAGATGAATGCAAGACTCAAAATACATGCTTCATAGTAGACTGAAGAAGGCCACAGAAAAGCACTTGCCCTGCAGGCATTATGAAACACGCTTGTGGTTTTGTTTGTTTGTTTGAGACATGGTCTCCCTGTAGCCCCAGCTGAACTGGAACTTTGCTATGTAGACCAGACTGGCCTTGTTCTTACAGAGATACACCTGTCTCTGTCTCCCAGGCACTGGGATTAAAAGTGTGTGTGCATTGCCACATCAGGCCCAATTAGTGTGCCACCATGCCCAACCACACTCATGTTCTTTGTTTTGGGGGGTGTAGCAGGGAGGAGTCTACTTGTATTCCCTAAACTGAGCTCTAACTTAGGATCCTCTAGCCTCAGACCCCAGAGAAATTGGGATCACTGGTATGCATCACCTCACCAGCTTCAAATGCTTTCCATTACTGGAAACAAGAATTGCTGATAATTGACTTAGTAAATAGTAGATGGAAATAGAGATTTTTAAAAAATAAATAAATAAAAATAAAGTGATTAGGGCTGGGTTTGTTTTGTAGACCAGAAAAAAAAAAAGTGCTAATTTCAGTAACTGTAGGTACTTTGTATTTATTTTTTTAACTTAGAAACTCAAGAGAAATGTCCCCAAGGCCAACTTGTAAATTAGTGATTAATGAGAAAAATTCAGATTAGTCATTAAAAAAAAAAAAAAAAGAAGAAGAGGAAAGAGGCTGTTTGTTTTCCTGAAGTAGAGCCCTACGGTTGTTAGGGTTTATTTTATTTATTTTCTAGTCTGTTAAAGGAAGCGGATATTGAAGGAGGTAAATCTCAGGTAAACTGAAGAGTAATCTTAGCTGGAGTTGGTGCTTGGAGGAAGCTGCAGGACCCCGGCTTCCCACTGTTGTGTTTGTTATTGAGCTGTTAAGACAAAGAAAACTGGAAAATCTCTAAATCTCTCTAAGTAGGAAATGCCCATGTCTTTGCTTAGAAAAACCACCTTTTAGATATTAGTTGCTTACATCAGGATGAGTCATCATAGTTGTGGACAAGAATCTCAGTACATGTTGCCACTTAAACAGATTTGTTATTTACTGTCGTCTATATGCTTAGGTGTGTATGCACACACAGGATCTGAACGTATAGATCTATTTATCTATCTATTTATCTGACCAACTCCGGGCTTGGGAATCTCTCCAAAGTTCTTCTCATGCCAGTCGGTGCAGTGCTTCTACATCAACTCATCAATAGATGAAATAAGGCTCACTCTGGGTCCAGGAAAAGCAGCTTGATGTGACTTTGAAAGAGACTGAGGTAACCGAGGTGTTACCTGGATTAGGAGGAAAACCATATGGGATAGATACCGAGGAGAGGATGAACCAATCTGGTATAAGGTTATGTAAAACAGTACCTGTGGGAAATGAAGGGCAGTGATGGAAAAGCCAGGGGGTTTGCTTGAAGAGCACTTGGGAAAGATCTGGCATGTACGTGCTCCAGGGCTGGGGCTCAAGTGAAGAAGCTCCTATTGCTTGATATTTAATGACCTAGAATGCAAATGTCTCTTTTTTCCCATCCTTATCCCTCTCTTGTACCTGGGTATGAGCAGAGTCCTGCTGGCGGCACATGTTCACCCATACCTCTCAAGGAGAGTTGGTGAGGCGGACACACCGTAACCTGAAGAGGGCTGGGAGGCTCCTGACACCATGGGAGGTGTAGAATGCAAGCTCCATAAAGGACTTATGAACGAGGTCCTGACTCTTGCATTTCTGTCTTCAATAAAAGCCCTTTAATTCCTTGGGGATCAGTTATGTCCTGTGCTGGGTGCAGAAGAAGCCCTGCCTTGGAGTGGTGTGTGTGTGTATGTCTCTGTGTGTGTGTACACTTGCCTTGAGTGTGAAGGCACCCCACATCCCCAGTACTAGAAAGAGAAAGACAGAAGAGGAAAGAAGAGAAAGAAGGAAGGAAGGGAGGAAGGAAGGGAGGGGGAGGAAAAAGTCTGGCCTTAGAGGTGTTGACCCTTGGGCAATAGGAACTAGGATGTAACAAAAACTTTGTACTGATACTAAGACAGCTAAAATTTCAGTCTGTATCAACTAGGCTCCCCAACCCAGCTGTGACATTTCAAGTTGAGACCCCAGCACTCTCCCCACATCCCCCACAGGGAAAAGTCCCCAAACTTCTACCACTCCTAAAGTCCCTAACAGCCCCCTGGGGATTCCTTATGCAGCTGGCCCTCCTACCTTAATGATAAGATCTCTGCCATCTGCTGTCAACTCCCTCCACCCTTAGTCTGTTTGCTGGGTGCATTCTAGTCCCTCAGGTTTGGCTAAAGCGTTTCCTTCTGCCCACCCGGACTTCCCCTTTGGATTCCATTCCTTTCCCCCTCGGACTTAATCCTCATCATCCTTTAGGACCTATCCTAACCCCTAGGTCCTCCACAAACTTTTTACTGACATTTCCTGACCACAATGATATCCTCTTTGAGCTTCAATGAAGTCTGCCATAAAAAACTAAAATCACCAACTAGCAGCAACTTAACCGTTTCTAGTCTAGCCTCCTTGGTTTACATATTGACCTGGTCCTTAAAGTAGTTCATATCTGAGTCAGGCCTAGACCTCAGCAGTCTGCTTTTCTATTGTGTTAGCTGTGCAGTCACGTTTATACAATGTTTATATAAAATTAAGCGTTCAGGTTGGTTAGCTCAGTAGCAGTGTGCTTGTCTAGCAGGGGTCAGGCCCAGGTTCAGTCACCACCACTGAAAGATAAGAAAAGTAAACAGGGCTCAGTCAGTGTTTCTTCCTTTTGGCAGACATTCTGACACTAGAGTATGTTCTCTTTCATGCAGCACTTTTCCTCTACACTACAAGCACTGTCATACTTTCCACTGCCACAGTTCCTTGGAGGGGCACTGGGCTGGCATCTTCATCCAGTCAGTACAGGTAGAGCTCGACTGGGCAACAGAGGCCAGGGTTGGGATGAGGGATCTACCAGAGATCGCCCACTGACTTCCTTGTTCAATTTCTGTGCCTGGTCTAGTCTTCTATTAGTAGGTCGGTACAGATAGGATGCTTTTCCGATGGCCACAGTTCACCCACACTGTTAATCACCTCTGCCTGGCATGGTAATTAGACCCCAGTTAGCACTGGTTTAGTGTCCCAAAGCCACAGCCTCTCTCTGGTCCCCTTTTTCTTTTTGCCATAAAATATTTGCCCTTCATGATTCCTGGTTCTAAATTTCTCCAGTCAATCTAAAGCTTGCCAGTCAAAACCAGAGGCAGATGACTTCTAATTGGTAAGCTGAATCAGCTCCACATTGTTTGAATTGTTTGGGGTTTTTCTTTTGAGGAAGGACTACATTAGTTCCAAATAAAAGTATGAATTTCTAGCTTATGTCAAAAAAATATTACATCCTGAGTCTGCTCTCTTTCGGAGAGAAGCTCACAGAAGTACTCACTAGCCTGCCCCAAGCAGGCTCTGGCCTCTTCAGTTCCCTAGCCTCAGGTCCTGCCAGCCTTGCCACATAGCACAGACTTTGCAATCTCCGACCTCAAACTTGCTAAATAGGGACATGGTAAAGGGAGGTAACTGGAAGGGTGAAACAGAATGACAAGAGTAGTGGCCTCAAGAAATAGAGACAGTAAGCCTGGAGAGATGGCTCAGCAGTTAAGAGCACTGGCTGAGCAGAAGACCCAGGTTTGATTCACTGTACCCACATGGTGGCTAACAACTGTCCATAACTCCAGTTCCAGGGGATCCAATGCCCTCTTCTAACCTCTGTAGGTATTGCACAACATGGGTGCATTATACACACACAGGCCTAACACTCATGCACATAAAATAAAAATAAATGAATCAAAAAGATTAAAAATTAAAAAAGAAATAGAGACAGTAGACGAGGGATGAAAAGGAAGATATGGCTCAAGTGTGCGGACAATCTAAAGGTGTGCCCACTAGTCTCCTGTCTCCTTAACGATCTTGGAGGTCTAGGGAGGAAAAGTCACTATCTTTTTCTCGTCCAGTGTCTGATACCTGTATGATCAAATGCAGCTGAACAGAAATCAGAAAATTTATTCAACCATGTTTTAACATGATGCAAGAGGCTTTGGGAATGGAGAAGTCTCAGAGACCAAGGAAAAACTGTATTTTTATGCTTAAGGTGATTAAGAGTAGATAGATGGTAGGTGTAATTAGATAAGTATGGAGTGTGACCTAACAGTAATAAACTAAGGGAAACTCAGCAAGACCTGTCTCTTCAGATCCTTTTTTCCTTTGTGTGTGATATTCCTCCTCTCTGGGCTTGGGACAGCAAGCCTGTCACATGAGGATTTTCAAAAGACAAAGTCATCTCTCCTGTATTTTCCTTTGTGTGCATCACCTCAAAACATTTAGGATGCCAGGATGATATGTCTTGGGGAGCATTTCCTACAACCCCATCTCATTAGTAGTGAAAAAGAGCTGCACATGGTGGTTCATGACTTTGAAAACTGAAGCAGAAAGATTGCTGTGGATTGAGCCAATGTGTACTACATAGTGAGTTCCAGACCAGCCTGGGCTACAGAGTAAGACAGTTTCCTCTCAAACAAAACAAAACAAAAATGTACAGACTAAATTTATTGAGCATTTATCAAATAAACATGAGGTACTGTGCACCTCCTGAGGTACACTTCCTAGTTTCTCACTTCAATCCTGTTCAAGATATAAAAAAAGAAATCATAACTCTCATTTCACACATAAGAACACTGAGGCAAAGGCTGGAGAGATGCTCGGCCACTAAGAGCACTGGCTGCTCCTGCAGAGGGCCTGGGTTCTGTTCCCAGCACCTATTTGGTGGCTCATAATTGTCTAAAACTCCAGTTCCAGGAGATCAGAATGTTCTCCTGTATGTGGTATACATATATACATATAGGTAAACACTTATGTGTATAAAAATAAATCTTTTTTTTAAAGGAGACTGAGATAAATATGCTAAGGAATTTGACAAGAGTCATATAGTTAAAAAAGAATTAGTGGTATTTGAGCAGTCTGACTCCAAAGCCTGTATTTTAATCTACTAATCCATTTTGTAAATGGAAAATTGAGGATTAAATAGCTATCAAAGTAGTGGGAGTCAAACCCAGACTCTACTGGTAGTACCTGCTCTTTACATTTTCCTATCTCAGGTTGAATATACTGGGTGCCAAATGAGTGCCAAATGAGTAGGAAGAATACTTAAGGGGCTGGAAAGATGGCTCAGCAGTTAAGAGCACTGGCTGCTCTTGCAGAGGACCTGGATAAGGTCCCCAGAACACTCATGTCAGCCAACAACATCTGTAACTCCAGTTCCAGGGGATACAATGCCCTCTCATGGCCCCTGCAGACACTGCACTATCTGGCTCCACTCACATGCAGGCAAAACACTTAATAAAATAAAGAAAGAATACTTTAAAACATTAAAAAAAAATCTAAATGAAAATTAAATTTAACTGTAATGAAATATCATGCACTTATATTTTTGTTTTTCCTTGCAAATGGAGAACACAATGAATCCTTAATGTAGTGTGGAATCACAGCACTGTGCACAGAATGGGAGGTTGGAACATGTGGCTAGCTTAAGTTAAGTACTCCTGGACACAAAATATTATTTTACTTATTTATGAATATTTATGAAATATTTTACTTATTTAATGAATATTTATAAAATAAAATTAAATCAGCCGGGCATGGTGGCACACACCTTTAATCCCAGCACTCAGGAGACAGAGGCAGGTGGATCTCTGTGAATTCAAGGCTTCAAGTCCAGCTGGTCTACATAGTGAGTTCCAGGACAGCTGGGGCTACAGGGAGACCCTATCTCAAAAAACAAAAATTAAATTAAATTAAATTAAATAATAACAACAATAACAAAAATATCCCACATGGATTCAATGCAAAATTCTAGCAGACCTTTAAAGAAGAACTAACATCAGCACTCCTCAGATTATTCTATAAAATAGAAAAGGAACACTTTCAAATTCTTTTTACAAAGACAATATTACTCTGATACCAAACCAAAGACTCAGCAAAAAAAAAAAAAAAAAAAAAAAAAAAAAAGAAGATTGAAGGTTATAAGCCAATTCATAGGGGCTGGAGAGATGGCTCGGTGGTTAAGAGCACTGGCTGCTTCTGCAGAGGATCCAGGTTCGATTCCCAGCACCCACATGGTAGTTAACAGCGGTCTGTAACTCCAGTTCCAGGAGAATCTGACGCCATCTTCTGACTTCCACTGGTATTGCACAACATAGTTGCACTTCCATGCAGGCAGTACACTTATATACATAAAAATAATAAATAAATATTAAAAAAGAGATCATCTACAGGACTGGAGAGATGGCTCAGCAGTGAAGAGTGGGGGTCACTCTTCCACTGGGGTTTGGTTGCCAGCACCTATGTGGGGGCAACACTTGTCCTTAACTCCAATTCCAAGGCCTCTGATGCCATTGCTTGACCTCCAAGGCCATTGTACATAGGTGGTTCATTTACATACATGCAAGCAAAATACATTAAAAAAAAAGTTTAAAAAAAGGATCACCCACCATGATCAAGTCAGCTTCATCCCAGAGATGAAGGGATGGTTCAGAATACATAAAGTCAAAAATGTAATCCACCACATAAATAGACTCAAGGACAGAAACCACGTGATCATCTCATTAGCTGCAGACAAGGCCTTTGACAAAAATCCAACAAGCATTCATGATAAAAGTCATAGAGAGCCTAGGGATACAGGGGACATATCTCAATAAAGGTAATACAACCAGGCCCACAGCCAACGTCATACTAAGTGGAGAAAAACAAAGCTTTTCCACTAAAATCAGGACCTCAAGGATGTGTTTCCCTGTTCCTGTTAAATATAGTTCTTGAAATTTTAGTTATAACAATAAGATATGTGAAAGAGATAAACGGGATACGAGAAGGAAAGGAAGAATCAAAACTTATTTATTATTGATGTATTCTATGGAAAGAAGACTCTAAAACCTCCACCAGAAAGCTGATAAATAGTAGAACTGATGAACACATTCAGCAAATGGCAGGATACAAAATTAACATACAAAAATCAGTACCCATTCAAGAGCAAACAAACTGAGAAGGAAACCAGGGAAATGATCCCAGTCATAGGAACACAGTAGTTGATTAAGTAACATTTTCTCCCTTTGATTGTACTGGGTGCACGAGGTAGTACAGCTCACTGAGAAGCACCGGGAAAGAATGGTCCACTTTTTTACAGGTGATGCGGTGCTATAGAGAGCTGAGCCAACGTTTGATTTGGGTCTTAAACTTGTTAGGCTTGGAGGTGGGACATTTCAGAAAAATCAACTTGGTAGGGAAAGTTCCAGCATTTTAGGCATAACTTTAATGTCTATCAGTGCATTGCAAGACCAAGAACATTTGACCTCTAAGGGATGGTCAGTTGTTTTAGAATTCAATTAATTACTTCAGTAAAATCTGCTTATCTCCTGCCCTCCTTCTGCCCCCCCCTTTCTCCTTTGTTTCCCTCCCTCCTTTTTTTAAATTTTTATTTTGTGCTGGGATTGAATCTAGATTATCATACTAACAAGTACATGCACTATCACTGAGCTACATCCCAGCATAAAAATAATATTTATCACTGGAATATACAATGTGTGCAAACAGCTATGTTTCTCACTTTTGTAGAAGTTTACAATGGCCAATGGCATTGTTTATAATGAGGTTTATAAAAATATTTAGTGGAAAGCCAGGTGTGGTGGCGCATGCCTGTAGTCCCGGCACTTGAGAGGTAGAGGCAGGCCGATCTCTGTGAGTTCAAGGCCAGCCTGGTCTACATAGTGAGTTCCAGGACAGCTGGGGCTACAGGGATACCCTGCTTCAAAAAGACAAAAAAAAAGTGAAAGAAAATTAGATGACATGAAAGCAGTCTGAATTTATTTTTATATATCTTATTTATTATTATTAAAATATTTTATTTATCATTTATTTTATTTTATATGTATGAATGTGTTGCCTGCATGTATATAAGTGCACCCATGTCATGTAATACCAGAGGAGATCAGAAGAAGGCGTCGAATTTCCCTGGAACTGGAGTTAAGGAAGGCAATTAGCCGCCATGTGAGTACTGGGAATTGAACCTGGGTCCTCTGCAAGAGCAGCCAATCAGTGCTCCTAACTGCTGAGCTATCTCTCCAGCCCCTTATTTATTATTTTTTAAAAACTTTAAAAAGTTATTTATTTTTTTAAAAAAATTTATATGAATGCATGTATTGCCTGTATGTGGGTAAGTGCACCCATGTTGTGCAATGCCCATGGAGGGCAGAAGAGGCTGTTGGATCCCCTGGGGGTGAAGTTATGGACAATTGTTAGCTGCCATGCGGGTGCCGGGATTTGAACCCTGGTCTTCTGAAAGAACAACCGGTGTTCTTAACTGCTGAGCCAGCTTTCCAGCCCCCTTATTTATTATTTTTATTTTATGTGTATGAGTATATTGCCTGCATTTTTAAGTGCACCTGTGTCCTGCAATGCCCTTGGAGGTCAGAAGAGGGCATCAGATCCCCAGGAACTGGAGTTACAAATGGTTGTTAACTGCCATGTGGGCATGTGAATGCTAGGAATTGAACCCAGGTGTTCTGCAAGAGTAGTCAGTGCTCCTAACTGCTGAGCTATCTCTCCAGCCCCAATAATTTATTAATTTTTTTAATGCATGGTCTCATGTATCTCAGGCTGACCTCAGACTTACTTATGTAGTTGAAGCTGACTTTGAGCATCTGATGGTCCTTCCTTCACTTCCCAAGTGAATGCTGGGATTATAGGTGTTCACCACCATATACATCCAAATTCTACATATTGTGTTTGTTGGTTTGTTTGGGTTTGGTTTTTATGAGACATGGGCTCACTGTGTAGCCTTGGCTAATCTGGAACTTGCTATGTAGACCAGGCTGGCCTAGAATTCACAGAGATCCACCTGCTTCTGCCTCCAGAGTTCTGGGATTAAATACATGCACCACTATTCCTGGTTCTCTCTCTCTCTGTGTCTCTCTGTCTCTCTGTCTCTGTCTCTGTCTCTCCCTCTCTCTCTCTCTGTATACATATGCATGTGTGTGTATATATGTAATTACATAAATATAAAGCCTTTTAAAATTTTTTTAAATTTTATGTGTGTTTGCCTGCTTGTATGTAAGTGCACCTGTGTTGGGTGATGTCCACAGAAGCCAGAAGAGGGCATCAGATCCCCTGGAACTGGAGTTACAGATGGTTGTTTTGCTGCCATGAGGGTGCTGGGAACTGAACCTGGGTCCTCTGCAAGAGCAGCCAGTGTTCTTAACCACTGAGCCATCTCTCCAGCCCCCAGCAATATTTTTTGACACTAAGTTGTACTTAATCTTTTGAGAAAGCTAGTTTCCCCTCCCCCCCCCTAGTGGTTTTGACCTTCTAGTGTCCTCTTATGGCAGAAATTTACTGTTAAAACTACAGTTTGATTTGAAAATGCCTTATTACTTGGTACAGTTTAATACTAGCATATGCAGTACCTCATTAGGGGAAATTGAACTTGTCAATGATAGAAAGGAAGTACCAATTTGGACTCAACAACTTGCAGAACCAGTGCTGGAAAGGAATGACTAGTCAGTTCATTTCAGAAGTTTTCCTTTGAAAAACTAAAAAAAAAAAAAAAATCTTAAAAAGCAAAACAAGCTGGGCGTGGTGGCACACGTCTCTAGTCCTAGCACTTGGGAGGCAGAGGCAAGCAGATCTCTGTGAGTTCAAGGCCAGCCTGGTTTACACAGTGAGTTCCAGGACAGCTGGGGCTACAGGGAGACCCTGTCTCAAAAAGACTGAACAACAATAACAACAAAAACCAAACCAAACCAAAATAAAACAACATTCAAGGCAGAATCATGCAGGTGCACAGCATTTGTGTCTCTAGTTTGAGGTCACACTTTGCGCCTATCACACCTGGGGGGGAAATCTGATTACTTGTCCTCCATGTACTGCAGGTTGGCTTTCTCATTTGTAAAATGGGAATGTTCGCCATTTATTCCTTTTACAAATTAAATGAAGTACACAGTTAAAGCACTTGCTAATTTTTAAATGAGGCTACTTTCAGGGCTGAAACGGCCTGGGGATACAGGGTGGCACTGAGAGCCATTTAGAATAGCTATTTCCACCTGGTCTTTAGCAACTGCTCAGAAATTTCACACGTTTTGCTAATCAAGTTATGATGCTAGGTCTGAGGGCCTCTGTGAATTGTAGTTACAACTTTCCAAAGTGCCTCATAGAGAGATTTTCATTTTCTATCAGTTTATACAGGATCTAGTTCTAAGGTATAGGCTTCCTACATAGGTGTGCCTGTAGGAGGTAGCACAGTCACTCACCCCAACTGGCTTTTGAACATAGGCTCCACTCACCTAGGAGCTAAGTCTACGATTTTGATTAGATTTACCCCCTGGCAAACAGGAGCTCTTTCTATACAGGAAGAAATCATTCCCTCAGAGTTCACAGACTTATCTTCCGAGGGATTTTCATGTATCTTTTACCTAGTCCTCTTGTCTCCACTCTCAGTTCCCTCTAATTCATCGGCTTAGCCTGCCCATAATGGAAAACCTGTGTACACTGTGTGCCTGCCCATAATGGAAAACCTGTGTACACTGTGTGCCTGCCCATAATGGAAACCTGTGGACACTCTGTACCTGCCCATAATGGAAACCTGTGGACACTGTGTACCTGCCCATAATGGAAAACCTGTGTACACTGTGTGCCTGCCCATAATGGAAAACCTGTG
>NW_008339003.1:2957857-2992141 GCF_000622305.1 Nannospalax galili
ATGGAAAACCTGTGGACACTGTGTGCCTGCCCATAATGGAAACCTGTGGACACTCTGTACCTGCCCATGATGGAAAACCTGTGGACACTGTGTGCCTGCCCATAATGGAAAACCTGTGGACACTCTGTACCTGCCCATAATGGAAACCTGTGTACACTGTGGGAGCTCAGTCAATGTACACCAGGGACTCAGCTCATAAATCAGCCACAAGAACCTGGCTTGTGTTTCATTTTTTATTTCTTTGCATTTAAAATTTTTTCCTTTTTTATTTCATGTATGTGAGTGTTTTGCCTGCATGTATGTAAGTGCATCTGTGTCATGCAAAGCCCATGGAGGCCAGAAGTGGGCACCTGATCCCCTGGAATGGGAGTTACCAACAGTTAAGTGCCATGGGGGCGCTGGAAACTGAACTCAGGTCTGTTGGAAGATCAGCCAGCATTCTTAACCACTGAACCATCTCTCCCTCCCTCTTTCTCACCTACTCTGCCTCCTCTTTTTCTCTCCCTCTTTCCTCAGCAAGAGCAGCAAGTGCTCTCAGACACAGAGCCATCTGTCCAGCCTGTCCCCCTTTAAAAAACATTTTAAATGGGGCTGAACAGATGGTTCAGCGGTTAAGAGCACTTAATAACCATCCATAATTCCAGTTCCAGGGATCAGATGTCCTCTTCTAGCCTCCGTGAACATAGCACAACATGAGTGCATTTGCATACATCCAGGCAAAACACTCATATACACAAAATAAAATATTTTAGAACATTTACAGATAGTATGATTAATTATCCCTGAATATTTAACTGTATATTTCTAAAAATCTGAACTTTTTTTCATACTTGCATTGAACAAAATTGATAATTGCTTTACTCTTTGAGTATCTAGTCTATGTTTAAATTTCTTCACTTGCTTCCAAAATGTTTTTCTTGGTTAAATTATTTAAGTCAGGATTCAGAAATGCTCACATTTGCATCTGCTTTTGTTTTCTTAGGTCTGAAAATCTAGGAGAAGGGACTGACCTTTTATAGAATGTCCCTGAAATTATTGAAGTTCTATTTTACATGTGTTTTACCTTGTTCCCGCCTACAGATGACCAAATTTAAGCATTTTTAAACTGTTAATCTTTAATCATTTGCTGTCTCTTGAAAACATTTTTGTATTATTCAGCTTGCTCTTTGAAGTTCACTAAAACCCACATTTGGTTTTTAGTTTTTAATACTAGACTCTGTTTTATGTGGAACAGTTCTTCTCTGTTCATGCCCCCCCCCCGTGTGACTTCTGACATGTGTTGGGGCCCTGGCATACTGAACATTTTGACCTAAAGGAAAAGGCTCCACAATGAGATGACTCTGCCCTTCCTTCTTTCTCTTGCTGCCCCTTTCCCCTCAGGATAGCTCTTTCTTTCAAAAAAAAAATTTATTATTTTTATTTTATGTGTATGCGTATTATGCCAGCATGTAGGTAAGTGCACCCGTGTAGTGCAATGCTGGTGGAAGACAGAGAGGCTGTCGGATTCCCTGGAACTAGAGTTAGGGACAGTTGTTAGCTGCCATGTGGGTGCTGGGATTCGAACCTGGGTCTTCTGCAAGAACAGTCAGTGTTCTTAATGGCTGAGGATAGCTCTTCTTTAAAGTAGGTTGTCAACCACAGCTTCTGTTCTCCAAAGCCAAGCATAAAATCCAGAGGCATTGTAGCCAGGAGTAGTACTGCCCCCTAGAGGAATTTAGGGAAATATGTGACACTGCGTTGTCATTGTGACTGGGTTTGCAGGTCTCTGGATCTGAGTTAGCATTTACACTATTGACTTTCCTGGGTCTATAGATTGCAGATAAAAGATATTGGGACATGGGCTTCAAAGTTACATGAGCCAATTCCTCTGTCTCTCTGGATATATACATGCATGAATGTACAGCCTGATGATTTTGTTTCCCTAGAGAACCGAGAATAATGCAATTTTCCTGGATTACTGAAATAGTCTTTGTACTAAGTTTCTTTTCCTCTCCAGTTCCATCAAGTTCTTTATGAAGTAACAGAGTTTGTTTTTCCTTCCCTCTACTCCTTCCTCACCCTTCTTCATCTCTCAGTCTACCCCCTTCCTCCTCCTCCCCTTGTTCCTCCTCCCCGTTCTCAGCATCACTGTCTCCTGCTGCCCCTCCTCTTCCTCCCTGTCTTTCCCCTCCTCCCCTTCCTCCTCCTCTTCCTCTTCTCCTGTCCCTCCTCCTCCTCTTCTTCCTCCTCCTCCTCTTCTCCCCTTCCCCTCCTCTCCCTCCTCTCCTCCTCCTCTTCCTCCTCCTCCTCCCCTTCTTCCTCCTCCTCCTCCCCTTCCTCCTCCTCCCCTTGTCCCCCCCCCTTTCCTCCTCTCTGCCTTGACCACCCTGCAACTCCAGTGACCCAAAGACATTTTAACTCTGCTCTAGTCAGGAACTCTAGGGAATCAGAACACAGTTTGGGGAAGCCCACTTTTGATTCATACTAGTGTTTATTTATCTAACAATGGGCAGAGTAGAAGAAAACATTCAAAGAGTTCCTGCTTCATTTGCCATGTCCCTGGTAGGTAGGAAGGGAGAAGTTCTCATCATAAATAATGTTGGGGGTAGGGAAGCATCTTACCATGGACCTCACAGGAGAAGCAATTCAGAAGCATTGGCGTTAGGAGAAGATGGAAGAGGGGATAATAACAGGTTGTGGAAATGTCAGTGAAGGGACCTCTGGTTGGGAGGACATTGTCTCTGTCTCTTGGTGTTTTATTTGGAGTACCCCTCAGAAAACTTTTAATCTTTAGACTTCCTGTTAGAACAGCAGCATAGAGCATGGACACATTTCTAAGTGGGTAAAATCTGGGCAGTTTATTGGTCTATTTTTATCTTGGTGTTGTGGGGCAGACTGTAAGTGCACCAGCATCTTCTTTTTGTTTTTTTTTTTTGAGACATGGTCTCATTGTCTAACCCCAGCTGGCCTGGATCTCACAGACATCTGCCTGCCTCTGCCTTTCAAGTGCTAGAATTAAAGGTGTGCATCACCACACCCAGCCTAGTATCTTCTTTTTTTAAAACATTATTCTTATTAGAGCATATTAACTATGTGGAATAATGAGTTTTGTGGTGTTCTGTCTTCTTTTGTCTGTGGCCCTGAGATATAGGATATGAATGTGACGGTGGCCTCTGAGAAAAGCACAGGGCAGGATGATCACAACATAGTCTCTGGCCCAGGTGAGGTGGCAGCTGAAAGGACCTTATGGGGGTGCACTGAGAACTCTTTGGGGTGACTGCATCGTTGGCTTTCTGTTCAGGCAGATATAAATATCTGTAATGAGCCAGGAGCTCAAGACACTGTGGACGTTGCAGGAAGTCTTAATCTCCTTCTGTTCTCCTGGGTTTGATTTATATTCTTGAAACTTTTTTCTTTTTTCTTTTATATTTTTAAATTATTTTTTATGTGTGTGAGTGTTTTGCCTGCATGTATGTAAGCACACCTGTATCATGAGTGCCTGAGGAGGCCAGAAGAGCTGTGTCAGATCCCCTGGAACTGGAATTACAGATGGTTGTGTTGACACAAAAGCATAACTCTCACCTCAGAGGGGATCTAAGAGATAGTTTATTCTGGAGCCAAATATGAGTGATCATGGCCCGGGAACACAGATTCAGGTAATCCCAAATTCCATGTTCCAGCATGATAACAGTTATACTATGTTTCTATAGTAACAGAACAAAGAAAAGTCATAAATCAAGATACTTTTCAAATACATTGGTGGATACAATCAGTAGGCGGGTCATAGCAAAGTGTGGGGGGGTGTTTCTACTATAAGTCTCAGATGGTATCTGATGATATTCTTTTTTAAAAAATATTTTATTTATTATTTTATTTTATGTGTACAAGTGTATTGCCTACATGTAGGTAGGTACACCCGTGTTGCGCAGTGCTTGCAGAGGTCAGAAGAGGGCGTCGGATCCCTTGGAACTGGAGTTATGGATGGTTGTTAACCACCATGTGGGTGCTGGGAATAAAATTTGGGTCCTCTGCGAACAATCAGTTCTCTTAACCACTGAGCCATCTCTCCAGTCCTTCTGATGACATTCTTAGCTTTTCGATTGGTGAGAGCTAGTGGTCTGCTAAGTTAATATATTTTATTAGTCACAAGAATGTTAATTCAAAAACATAGGTAGGCAAGGTGTAGCTGTTTATGGGGTTAAACTTATCCCCAGATGATTTGTGAATGGGCTCTGGATCTGTAGTAACATTCCAGACTCTCCACAATCTCCAGGGTGCTAATCAGTTGGTCAGCCTTTCAGGAAATTCAGTCCAAGATGCAGGAGTTCTTTCTGGGAACTTTCTTTCACAGTTGTTAGCTGCCATGTGGGTGCTGGGAGAGGAACCTGGGTCCTCTGCAAGCACAGTCAGTGCTCTTAACCACTGAGCCATCTCTTCAGCCCCTAGAGCTTTTCCCTAGAATACAGTACGTTGTTTCTTTGTTTTAAGCCACTATTCATTACCTATAACACTGTTTTACAAACTGTTGGGTGACTTTTCCTGGAAAGACTGACAGAAATATCTACTCAGCTGTGATAGAGAGGATACTGGCGGACAAAGGAATCTGCCCAAGTTCAGCTTGGTCAAATGGTGAGTTTAGTGGAGTTACTTACAGAGCATGAGCCACTCACTTGACTTATGGTCAATTTGACAGTGAAAAGTCCTGCCCCATTCACTGTTTGCTTTTTTGGTAGTGGCCACTGGAGTCTTGCATCTTGGGACAGGATGGGACCATGGTTTTGAGTTCCACTGTTCTCCCTCTACCAGGGACTCTTTTTTTCTTAATTTCTTTTATTATTATTTATGTGCCTATGTGACAGTATGCACAGGTGCATGCCCTTGGGGTCTAGAAGAGGGTATCAGATCCTTTGCAGCTGGAATTGACAAGCTATTGCAAGCTGCCTGAAGTGGGTGTTGGAAACCCAACTCTGCCCCTCTGGAAGAGCATCAAGTGCTCTTAACTGCTGAGTCATCTGTCCAGCCCCCTCTACCAAGGAATGTAAATAGCCCTGATCTCCTGAGCGTCTTGAATAGGCCCTTACAGCTGTTTTGCTTCAAGATGATGATCATGTTCAATCTGAAGAAGTGACTATATAGCACAGACTTGCATGCATTACCACCACCAGCGGGGCTCCTTAAACCAGATTCTGAGCTCCAGTCCCAGATTTTCTTTAATAAAAAAATATTTTTCATCACATGTATGTATGTAGATATGTATATGTATTATATGTGTATGGGCGTGTGCATGACATAGTGCATGTGCAGTAATCAGAGGACAATTTGTGATAGTTCTTTCTTCTACCATGTGGGTCCCAGGGACCAAACTCAGGTTGTCAGGCTTAGTGGCATGTACCTTTATCTGCACGTGTGATGTAAGTGAACGCGTGTGCGAGTGTACCCATGAAGGCCAAAAGTGTCAGGTAACCTGCTCGTTCACTCTTCACCTCATTCCTTTGTGGTGAGGTCTCTCCTTGAACCTGGAACTATGCTGGGGGCCAGCAGGCCCTAGCAATCCTCCTGTCTCTGTCCTCTACAATCCTGGGGTTACAGGCCCTTGTGCTTTTTACATGGGTTCTGGGATACAGACTCAGGTCCTCAGTCTTGCAGAGCAGCAAGAACTCTTACCCAGAATTTGACAGCTGGAATTTGACAGCTCAACACAACTGTGGTGCGGGGAATAACTGAGTAGACATAGTTTGAGACCAGGCTAAACTACTTTGGTGTCCTTAGATGCTTTTGTAAATCAGACTAATAACACTCTTTCTAGTGCTCAAGCTTATGGTAAAAATAAAGCACTCATAAAAAGGAAAACATAATACATTGTTGTTCTACAACTATACAGTAGTGAAACTTTGCCAGCACCTTGTTACTGCAGAAACTAACTAAATAAAACTCCTAAAATACAACTTGTGAGTAACTGTGACAAGCATGTATGGATGATGATAAAAGATCATATATACTAAGGTCTCCAGAGAGAGGTAAATGGAACACACAATCCCTGCCGTTATAAGGGTTTGCTGTGTCCAGGTCCCCTGGAACAAGGAGATAGATATTGGTACCTCTTTTGTCCCCTTGGAGTAGCTGTCATTGAACCATTTTTTTAAACAATTAAATTATTTATTTATTATTTTTATTTATATATGTGAGTGTTTTGCCAGCATGTATAAGTACACCTTGCACATGTAGACCATGGAGGCCAGAAGAGGGCATCAGATCCCCTGGAACTGGAGTTATAGATGGTTGTTAGCCACCATGTGGGTACTGGGAACTGAACCAGGGTCTTCTGTAAGAGCAGCCAATGCTCTTAACTAAATTATTTATTTATTATTTTTATTTATATATGTGAGTGTTTTGCCAGCATGTATAAGTACACCTTGCACATGTAGACCATGGAGGCCAGAAGAGGGCATCAGATCCCCTGGAACTGGAGTTATAGATGGTTGTTAGCCACCATGTGGGTACTGGGAACTGAACCAGGGTCTTCTGTAAGAGCAGCCAATGCTCTTAACTGCTGAACCATCTTTCCAGTCCTGTAGTACATGTTCTTAACTGCTGAGCCATCTCTCCAGAGTGATAGTTTTGAAGTTTTTCGCTGTTGTTTTTTGTTTGTTTGTTTGTTTGTTTGTTTGTTTTTGACAGGGTTTCCCTAGCCCCCGTCCACCTGGAACTCACTATGTAGACCAGGTTGGTCTTGAGCTCACAGAAATCCACTGACCTCTGCCTCCCAAGTGCTGGGATTAAAGGCTTGCATCAACATGTTGGTGTAGTTTTGAGTTTTATTTATTTATTTTAATAATTTTTATTTTATGTGTATGAGTGTATTGCCTGCATGTATGTGAGTGCGCCCATGTCGTGCAATGCCGCGGAGGTCAGAAGAGGGCTTTGGATTCCCCTGGAACTGGAGTTAGGATGGTTCGTAGCCGCCATGTGGGTGCTGAGAATCGAATCTGGATCCTCTGCAAGAGCAGTCAGTGTTCTTAACTACTGAGCCATCTCTCCAGTCCCAAGTTTTGAGTTTTTAAAAAAAAAAAAAAAAAATCTGTTTATCGTGTTTGTGAGTGTGGAGGTCAGAGGACAGTTTATGGAATTTGGTTCTCTCCTTCTACCGTGTGTGTCCTGGGGACTGAACTCTGGTCATCTGTCAGGCTTGGTGGCAAGTGCCTTGAGCCATCTCACTGACCAGATAGTTTTGATTTTTTTTTTTTTTAAATCAGCTACCAGGGGCTGGAGAGATAGCTCAGTGCTTAAGAGCACTTACTTGTCTTCCAGAGGACACAGGTTTGGTTCCCAACATCTACACAGTGGCTAGCAACTAGCTGTAACTCCAGTTCCAGGGGATCTGGCAGCCTCTTCTGGCCTCTATACATTCCAGGCATACCTACACATCAAATAAAAATAAATAATAATAAATAAAAAATAAATAAATACATACATACAAGTAAACCTTTCAACATTTATTGAAGCATATAGCTTGCTAAAATTTTACAAAGTGAATATATTCTCACAACCAGTACCTAGAAGAGATAGAATCTGCATTTTTTTGTTTTGTTTAACAATTCTTAAGAATCAGAATCTAAATAGAATCATGTTTTACAGTTAAATGACAGCCTCTTTCAGAGTAGGTATTTAAATAGCCTTTAAAGTAAAAGTGAAGATGGTAAAGAATATGACTGTTTTTCTTTCACAGACAGTTGAGATTTTCCTTTATTTTTGAAAGAGTATATAGATTGCTCTATTACCACTGGCTGCACAAAGGGAAGTCAGAGATTCAATGGCAAGTTTTACCTTTCACTTTCCACTCCTCTCTATGACTTCCTGTTTAACCACTTACATGTATTAACATTTGCTAATATAGAAACGTGAATTTTTTTAAATACTGAAGAAATTAATAGTTTATTGTAATTTATTTTATTAACAAGCTAGGAAGTTCACAGCCATAGTAGTTCCAGTGCAATTTCAGGTGCTATCGGAAATTCAGGAACCTTGGTGGAGCTGTTAGTGTATGGAACATTGTAGGTAAAATACATGCACACTTTCGAGAGCACATGTGAAGGAATCTCTCTAAAACTGACCTCATTGGTTTTGTTTTCTGCAAACTGACCTGGTCCACTCAGCATGGCTTTTATTGTCCCTGATAGTACATGTTCTCTTTTCACAATGTCATGCCCATCAGAAGATATTAATTTGATATACATGGCGTCAAGGCCTTCATACCACCATAGGTTTTCTCTTCTCCATCCATTGTGATCTTATAAAATTTACTTTGATCCTACAGGAACTTTAGTAGTTTCTTGGTGAGGCAGGAATGAAGCCTGTGACCCACTTGGTTCTGGAGGAAGTACATAGGACCCTTTAGAAATATGTGGATTTTTGTAAAAAAAAAAAAAAAAAAGGAATAAAACAAAATTTGCTAATGCAATCTTTTATAGAATCAGTACTCAACAGCATTAAAAAAAAAAAAAAAGTCAACTGTGGCAGCCCATCCCAGCCCTTGGGAGGCAGAGGCAGGCAGATCTTGCTGAGATCAAGGCCACCCTAGTCTACATAGTAAATTCCAGGGTAGCTGGGGCTACAGGAAGACCTTGTCTCAAAAACAAAAAACAAAAAAACAAAAAACAAAAAAAAAGGGGAAAAAAAAGTAAAGTCTTTGAAAACTGAATAAAAACAGAACAGTTAATGCTATCATTGTTAAGGAGTTTGGGACTGCCAGGAAGGACCAGGCTCAAGAAGTTCCAAATCAGCTGAATTAATTCAGCTGGCCGGGGGCAGCACTCCCTGAGCCAAGATTTATACTTTAAAAATTTTATTAGATTTTTAAAGAAAAATCTTTGGGGGGCAGGCAAGCTGGTCATCTTGGCAGCTGCCTTGAGGAGGAGAATGGAGGGAGAAGGCCATGAAGCCATGTGGGTTTACAGCCTGCATGGAGGTCAGATTGTTATAGTCTGTGATCCACAAATGCTTCAAACAGACAGAGACAGGTGAGTCTAGAGAAGGAAAGATTTATTACAGCCGGGCTACACTCTTTCCTAAAGGGTCTGAGAGTAGCCCCGAGCCTAAGCACTCTGGCTCTTTTTATATTGATCATGTTGCTAGGCAAGCAAGCAGGCAGAATACAGAAGCCAATCACTGAGCATTAAGCTTGAGCAAACATTATCAAGGAAATAAGAAATAAGGAAATACAATTTTCCATCCAAACCCTCTACCCGAACATCTGCATGCCTTCCTCCTCATTCATAAACAGACATGATCAATTTTATTATTTATCTTGCCTTTTCTGCTCACAAAGTTCCCTGGGGGGCGGGTGTTGTTGTATGGCAATTGTATCCTAGAAATAAAGTTTCCCTAAGTCTTCCAACCAGAAAGGGGTCTGTTAGCAACAATTACTATTTTGCAGAAGCAAGCCAAGTATAAACTACAGAAGCCATAAATCAGCAGTTAGCAGGAGCACTCTAGGATGTGCTGACCTGTTCCCAAGACAACCAGGGCCCAGCTGGTATTCCCATACCCTGGGCCAACTGCCTGATAATTTCAGAAACTGGAGTCAGCCTAAACTTTAATATGGTGTAGCTATGGTCAAGAAGGTGCACTCTTACAAGATGTGTGGCTGACACGGCTGGGAAAAGGAAGCTTTAGAGAAAATAAAGAAATACAGGATTCTAGGGGTGGCCCAAAGCCTGAAAGAAGCATGTTTAGAAAAGGGATATGGAGAAGAAAGGGAGAGATTGCGCTTTTCCAAAGAATTCAGAAAAGTGGGAAGACTTACAGAGACCTGTCTGTGGCTGGGTCAAGGAGTTTTGCTTGTGGAGGTGGGATTCCAGGCAGGAAAGTTTGCTATCTCATTAATGCATTAGGTATTCTGCCCATCTATTTAGCATAGCAAAAAAGTGAACCTGCGTCCTAGGGGTGGTCCTTCTAACCAAAGGATTGACCAGTGAAAGTGAAAAGGCTAGAGATTTTATAGTCTTGACCAGTTAAATTTACACAAAATGGTGGCACTCGGGCTATTACATCATCATACTTTACAGTTAGCTATTGTACAGCAAAGTCAATATATTAATACTCTTTAGAATTTGCTTGTTTCTTTCATAATTATAATTGTCTTCTTCCTTAACTGCAGTGCCTCTGACACTTAGGTTCCCAGCCTTGAGTCTAAATTGAAATAAAAGAGTCATATTGATGCATCAGCAATAGAATTTAAAAGTCCTTAGTCTGGGATATTGCCATTTGGTGGACCTTAATGGCAAGTCCTTGAGTGACTGCACATGCAAACTCATTTCCTGTCAGCTTCCCCAGGCAATGGGCTTCCACCCCACTGTTATCACTGAGGTCTGAAGACTGCAGTGGAGGATGTGTTCTGGGAGCACAATGCCATCTTCTGGCAGAGTTCCTGAGAGGAAAGAAATCTTAAAAGATCCTTGCAGTGAACTCCTGGTTTTGGGAAAACAACACCTAGGCTGGTTCTCACTCTCATTTTCCTCCCAGTTTAGGACTGCCTGTATTCACCTGGAGACAAGCAGTTCTGATAAAAATAATTGTCAAGTGGTCTCAAATAAAAACATGTACAGCAGCCTACCATAAACAGCTAGAGCACCCCATATTCTAGAACTAGGCAAAAATGATAAATCCCAGTTTAAAGTCTGAGAATCTCTCTCATACATCTATAGAACTGAGATGATTTCATAAGTAAATGAAAAATCTGCATACCATTGTACTCATTGTCAACAAGAATAGGTAGCTGACTTTTAAAAAGACTTTCTTGTTTTTATTTTATGTATATGAGTGGCATATACATGGCATTGCTATGGCATGCAAAACCTGGGAGGCCAGAAGAGGGCTGCTGATTCCCCTGGTCCTAGAGTTACAGATGGTTGTTAACTGTCTTGTGGGTGCTGGGACCCTAACCTGGGTCCTCTGCAACAGCAGCCAGTGCTCTTAACTGCTGAGCCATCTCTCCAGCCCCTATTTGTATGGATTTATGACACAAAGACACTTAAACAATAACTGAGCATTTCATAATATTCAGGAATTACTTTTAAAATGATGATATGATAATTTTGATTATGTTTTTAAAGTCCTTATATCTTACAAATATATTGAAATATTTATGGATGAAATCTACAATTTCCTTCAGAATAAAGCATGTTTCTGGGAAGGTAATGTGGGTAGACAGTTTGACATAGTAACTGAAAAATATTGCAATGAGATATTCAAACCATATGAAAAGTTATAAAAATAATAGCAGTGAAGTCAGATCATGTTTGCTTGTATGCCAGGACTAAGTTTGTTACATAGATTAACTTGTTCAATCCTCACTCTACCTCTGTGACATATACACAGACACAAACAGACCCACAAAGATACACATACACACACACTACATACATACACATGCACACTACATACACACAGTATGCGCGTGCACACACACACACACACACACAGACACTCCTCATTTATAGATGAGAAAAATTGGTCAAGTGACTTCTCTAGGTTCACAGAGCTAACGATGAAGCCTCCTGGATCCATTGAACACATATATGTGTATTCACTTCTTGGCTTAGGGCAGAGACAACCTGTTTGACTACCATGTACATGGTGAACTGAACCATGTGAGAGTCCTGCTTTTTAAAAAAAATATGTTTATTATTTTTATTTTATGTGTATGAGTGTATTACCTGCATGTATGTGAATGCACCCATGTCATGCAATGCTGTGGAGGTCAGAAGAGGGCGTCGAATTCCCCTGGAACTGGAGTTAAGGGCAGTTTGCAGCTGCCACGTGGGTGCTGGGAATTGAACCCGGGTCCTTTGCAAGAGCAGTCAGTGCTCTTCACCGCTGAGCCATCTGTCCAGCTCCAAGATTCCTGGTTTTGTAGGCCAAAACGTTTGACCAGTTAGGCATGGTAGTCCTTGCCTTGGTGATTTCTGAGCCAGAAGACTAGATTTCCAGCAGAAGGAGAGGTACAGGGCACATCTTTCCTGAAGACAGGTGCTCCCAATGAGCTACTCCCTTCTTAAAGAGTTTAAAAAATGGACTTAAAATAGAAATGGCTCTTTTTAAAGGAAAATATTGCATATTAGAGCTAATTGAGCAAGATATAGTATCTCTGTATTACACTGGACGGGGCTGGAAAGTACTATGCACACTACTAGAGAAGAAAAGTAATCATCAGGTTTTATTTATTTATTTATTTATTTATTTATTTATTTATTTATTTATTTTTTGGTGTTTTTGAGACAGGGTTTCCCTGTAGCCCCAGCTGGCCTGGAACTCATGATGTAGACCAGGATGGCCTTGAACGCACAGAGATCTGCCTACCTCTGCCTCCTGGATGCTGGGACTACAGGCATGCACCACCACACACAGTAGTAATCATCAGTCTTACCCAGCTGTGAACCCTATGAGCTACAGTAATGACTGGCCAGGCAGGATATGTCTACTATTGCAATAATGGCATGAATGTTATGGGAGTAACCATTCACCTTCTGACTGGATTAAAGGTTTGCTCTGTAAGATGGAGCCTATACCTGGTTCCAAGAACCTATGGCTAGGTAGTTTGTAGGCCCTGGGGGGAGAACCTACTACTAGTTTTCCACTAAATGAACATAGTATTAAATTGATTCCTGATGACTTATTGCCATACCCATAGATAAGTGCATCTCTCAACCCTCATCAGAGAAGCTTCTTGCAGTAGAAGGCAATTAACATAGAGACCCACCACTGGTCATGTGCAGAGTACTCAGCCCAAATGGGACATATATATCACACCCTCCTTTGAACGGTTCATTGATCTTCACAGAAGTGGTGGTGGAAAGATTGTGAGAGCCAGAGGTGATGGATGACTGACTACAAGGAAACAATATTTTCCAGACAGTAGGGCAGTTAGTTGCACATATGAACTCACAGTGATTGTGGCAGCATGTACAAGACCTGCACGAGAACATCTCAGCATGGAAAGGGAGAGGTGGGCAGGAAGTCCCATCCCTACCTAAGGAGGTATTGGCATTTGATAGCTACTGGGAGGGGAAGAGTCAGTTTTCTTAAAGGGTCTGATCCCTGGTATGTTGATCATGCTCCAGGGGATGGACCCACACCCAAGAGTATTTGGGCACCACACATTGGACTTAATTCGTGAAAAACACGAAGCTGGTGGGTAGGCAAGTGACGGTGAACATGGGAGGAGGTGGGAGAGAGGAAGAGTATGACCAAAATACATTCTAAAAGAATTAATAAAATGTTTTTAAAAAAGAAAGAGCTTGAAGGATATGGGAAAAAATGTTAAAATATATGCAAGTTTATTTAAAGAAAAATAATGGGGAAGGTGGTTAGATTTTTCTCATGTGGCTTCAAAAGATAAAAGTTTGATTATTGGATAGTGGCTCCAAAATGAGTTTCTGGGGATGGGAATGTAACTCAGTAGAGTGCTTGCCTAGCATGTAGGAAGCCCTGGATTCCATCCTAGCACTGCATAAACTGGATGTGGATATGCACGCCTGTATTCTTGGCACTCGGGAAGTAGAGGCAGGAGGATCAGAAGTTCAAGGCCATCCTCAGCCACATAGGGAATTTGAGGCCAGCCTGGGATACATGAGGGCCCCCACCACCACTAGAGAGAGAGAGAGCGCTACACAACACACTGAGGTGTTTTGAGAATAGATCTGGACATCTGTGAAACAAGGGGCTTCTGTGAAAGGAATGACTGAGTGGAAGGTGCCAGAGATGTTGCAGAGGAGACCCTTACACAGGAGACGCTTTTCCTTGAACACAGAGGAACAGATGGAACTGGGGGATTTCTTTTTTGAGTTTTTCAAATTGCTTTTAAAAAATACTATTGGAGGGGCTGGAGAAATGGCTCAGCGGTTAAAAACACTGGTTGTTCTTGCAGGAATCCCGGGTTCGAAGCCTAGCACCCACATGGCAGCTAACAACTGTCTGTAACTCCAGTTCCAGGGGATCTGACACCTTCTTCCGACCTCCGAGAGCATTGCATGACATTGGTGCACTTACCTACATGCAGGCAATACATGCATACAAATAAAATAAATAAATAAAAAATTTATTATTGGAGACTGGGGAGATGGTTCAGCAGTTAGGAGCACTGGCTGCTCTTCGTGTCCAGGCTCAGTTACCAGCACCTACATGGCAGTTAACAACCATTTATAACTGCAGTTCCAGGGGCTTCAATGCCATCCTCTGGCCTCTGAGAGCACTGCACCCACATGGTACATGTACAGACAGGCAGGCACACACATAAATTAAGTAAAAATCTTTAAAAATTATTTATTGACAATATCATACATGTCTATAATGTTTTTTGATGATGATTATTTTTTAATATTTTATTTATTATTTTTATCTTCCTCCTACTCCTACTGAAATCTTTCTTCTTCCAAACAACTGTTTTGAGACAGGGTCTCACTATGTAGCCCTGGCTATTGTGGAATTTGCTATGTAGACCAGACTGGTTTGGAAATCACAGAAATCAGCTTACCTCTGCTTCCTGAGAGCTGGGATTAAAGGCATGGCCTAGCACAATTTGCTTATTTGTTTCTTAGCAACTCATTAAGTTTAACTAGGGTTCCTTGCATGAGCATGGGTGTGTGTGTGTGGAAGGTAATTTACTGGCATGTGGGCAATATTATACCACATACATGACTCTCTCTGGTAGTCATTAACAGTCAACGGGTCTTCATGGAGGGGCAAGACCTCTCATACCCACCTCACCCCAGTGAAGATTGTCATTTCTGGGGATACACATCTGTAAAAAAGGTTTAACCTTATTTTGGGAGCTTCTTAGGAATAACCATGATGGAAAATCAAGGTGGAGGGAAAGCAAGCCTCTTGCTTCCAGAGATGCCTATATTAGTTTAGATATGACTTGAATGTGTTAGAATTTACAATGATAGGCTTTCCAAATAACCTTAACCCTCATGCATAAAATAAATAAAGAGAGGGACTGGAGAGATGGCTCAGTGGTTAAGAGCACTGGCTACTCTTGCAGAGGACCTGGATGGGTTTGATTCCCAGCACCCACATAGCAGCTAACAACCATCTGTAACTCCAGTTCCAGTGAATCTGATGCCCTTTTCTGACCTTCATGGGCATTGCATGACATGGGTGCACTTACCTGCATGCAGGCAGTACACTCATACACATAAAATAATAAATAAATAAAAGAAAGAAATAGAATGCATATGTATTTCCCATATGATTGTTTCTTTAAAATACAGATTTAGGGGCTGGAGAGATGGCTCAGCAGTTAAGAGCACTGACTGCTCTTGCAGAGGACCTGGGTTAAATTCCCAGCACCCACATGGTAGCTACAAACCATCAGATCCAATGGATCTGACGCCCTCTTCTGGCTTCCACAAGCACTGCACACATATGGTGCACTTACATGCAAGCAAAAGCAAAATGTTATAGATATCTATTGTAATGTTATTGTATAATGAATAGATGCTAATAACTACTTTTAGAGAGCATGGACTTTCTATTTTGTTTTGTAACATGCCATAACATATAGTTCCTTGTGCAGTTATCAGTGATATAAATGTGCAGCAGGCAGGATATCAGAGTTAGACCCCCAAACAATAAACATTTGAAGGATGTGAAAACATCCTTAATACATGGGTAATATTACTGTGGAATTAAATTTTTTGCCCCACCCTGGAATTTAAAAATTTTAACATAAGGCCTGCTAGCCCATGACGGCTAGCATTGTTGGTAACTGTTCTGCTTTTTGTGCTTTTGTTTTTTGTTTTTTGTCTTTTTGAGACAGGGTCTCCCTGTAGCTCCATCTGGCCTGGAACTTGCTGTGAAGATTAGGTTGGCGTCTATCTCCTAGAGATCCACCTGCAGGGATTAAATGTGTGCACCAGCATTCCTGACATTCATAGCCTTAAAATGGCTACCAGCAGAGGCTGGTTGTTATTTTAGATGTTGGTATATAACTGTGAGTCTCACAAGAATTAAAACTTGGAGTTTGGGGTCTACAGTGGCAGAGTGCTTGTCTCACATGTGCAAGCTCGGGGTTTCATCTCTAGCATCACAAATGAATAAGTATATAAATGTTAACTACAGAAGAAAAATATTTTCTCTGATACAAAGAATGCAAGGAAATATTTTGGCATCAGAAACAAGGCATGTAATCACACATGTTAAACACTATGATTTTCTACTATTTCCTGCTTAGTTGACTTGTTACAATTTTAGACACGGGAAAATATGGAACCAAAGTGAGCAGAGAAATAAAAAGTTTTGCCTTGACATAAAGGAAGATAGGAATTTAATTATTGTGCTATTCTATTGAAACCAATACTTATTATAGAATGTTTTCAAAAAGTGCATTATTTTAAATTCCCATAGGACATTTCTTAACTAGATTTTTTTCTCTTTTGGATAATAATGGGAGCTCACAATTCCTTTTGACCCAGAATTTTAACATGAAAATGCAAGATTATCGTTCACTCTAAGGATAATTTCAATTTTGCTGTTAAAACTTGAAGGTGTTAAACATTTAAAATTAAACTTTTACCTCATGTCATCATTTGTTAAACCTTTTCATTCTAGAAACTAAAACAAATCATAAGTGAGTAAAAATTAAACTTTTAAGGTAAGACAAAACTAATGATATGAAAAGCTAAAAATAATACTTATAGTTTCTTCAACTAATTCATTCAATTATATTAAAATCGTATTAGTTCTCAGATATAATTTAGAAAAGTAACCTGGGAGTGGTGGCACATACCCATAATTCCAGCAGTCAGGAAGTAGAGGCAGGAGGATCAGAGGAGTTTGAGACAAACCTAGGCTATATGAGACCCTGTCTTGATCTCTCAGCAAAAAAACTTTTAAAGGAATTATGTTTATTTTATACTTTATTATTTACCCTGAAAATATCATATTAAAATTTTTGTCTCATCATATTATTGGTTATTAAGCATTAGAAACATTTATTTTGAAACAAAATCTTTAAAAAAATGTTTTATTTTTATTTTATGTGTATGAGTGTTTTGCCTACATGTATATAAATGCACCCATGTCATGCAATGCCTGAGGAAGTCAGAAGAGGGTGTCAGATCCCCTGGAACTAGAGTTACTGATGGTTGTTAGCTTCAGGTCCTCTGCAAGAGCAACCAGTGCTCTTAACCACTGAGCCACCTCTCCAGTTCCTTGAGTCAGAATCTTATTCATTTCAGGCTGGTCTTGAACTCCCTATGTATCAGAGGATGACCTTGAGCTTCTGATCCTCCTGCCTCCATCTCTGAAGTGCTGAGATTACAGAGGTTAGCTACTATATCTGGTTTTATGGTATGCTGGGGATCTAATTCAGGACCCCTTGTGTACTGTGCAAGCAACTCTACCGATACTGTCCAGCTGTACTCTCTAAGCTACATTCCCAGCTCTATTTTTATTTTAAGTAATTACTTAGTATTATTATTTTATTTGTGTGATTATTTGTGCTTAAGTGTGGGTGTGCAAATGCTGCCACATGCATGTGTAGGTCAGAGGACAACTTTTGGGACTTAGTTCTTACCTTCTAGCTTGTTGAAGCAAAGTTTCTCTTGTTTTTATGGGTGTGCTGTGTACTCCTAGGCTAGCTGGCTATTACATAAGCTTCTGGGCTGTTCTCCAATCTCTGCCTCCCATTTTCAGAAAGAGTGCTGGGATTATACATGCACACCATGGGCTTTCTAACTTAGTTCCAGGGATTGAGGGAACTGAGGTCCTCAGGATTTTGTGACTAGCACCTTTATCCACTGAGCCATTTTCTGGCCCTATTTATTATTTATTTATTAATTTACTTATTAATTTATTTATTATTTATTTATTTAGTTTTTGAGACAAGGTCTCATGTAGCCCAGGCTGGCCTGGAACTCATTATGTAGTCAACATTGGCCTTGAAACTCTGTCATAGAAGTTATTTTATATTTTGGGATAAACAAAATCCAGAAACTCAACTACTGAAATATTTTAGAGATCATTTTGTTAGAGATTAATATGTTAGAGATTATTCCATTTTCATAATTAAGAAAACTAAAGGTCAGGGAGAAATGAAATAATTTCTCCACTGAGCAACCAGCAGACTCTTCCCCTGTATCATTATATTTTATCTGTGCAGTTTAAAGCAAATAGTTCTTGAACGTTCCTCTCCCCCTGTGTGTCAGAGGACATTTTTAGCAGTGCAGGCAGACCTCTGAATGTGATCTTTTATGACTGTCCGAGTTAGCATTAACAGCAAACGTGACGTAGCCTAAATGACATGAAAGGAAAAGGAATCTCAGTTTAATGATTGTCTTCATCAGGTTGGTCTGGGCATATCTTTGAGGGACTGTCTTGATGTTTCACTTTTTTTAGACAGGCTTTCACTAGGTAGTCCTCCCTGGCTGGCCTGGAACTCACAGATACATACCTATCTCTGCCTCCCGAGTGCTAGGAAGAAAGGTGTGTACTTGTCTTGATTATTAGTTGATTTATGATATTATGATATTAATTGGCTTATAATATGATATTAATGCCTTGTCTTGATTACTAATTGATTATTGTTTTGATTATTAATTGATCCAGGAGTGCCCAGCTCATTGTGGGAGGCACCATCTCTCGGCAGGTTGTCCTGAGCTATAAAAGAAAGCTAAGCACGAGCCTCTGAGCTAGCCAGACAGCAGAACTAGCAAGCCAAACTCCTCCAGGTTCTGACCTTGAATTCCCTCGATGATGCACATGGTACAATATACCATTTCTTCTCCTTAGATGCTTTAGTTTTTAAATTTTTAAGAAATATTTTAAATATTGTATTTATTTTTAAAAATTTTTATGTGCACGAGTCCTCTATAGGAGCAGCCAGTGCTCTTAACTCATGAGGCATCTCTCCAGCCCAACTTAGATGCTTTTAGTAAGAATGTTTTATCACAACAATAGAAAGTAAAACAATACAAAAGTGAATCAAAATTTTTTATTTTATTATTACTATTATTTTTGTCTTTAAAAAATTTTATTTTATTTTATTTTATGTGTATACATGTATTGTGTGCATGTAGGTAAGTACACCCATGTTGTGCAATGCTCGTGGAGGACAGAAGAGGCTGTCGGATTCCCTGGAACTGGAGTTATGGACAGTTGTTAGCCGCCATGTGGGTGCTGGGATTTGAACCCAGGTCTTCTGCAAGAACAGCCAATGTTCTTAACTGCTGAGCCATCTCTCCAGCCCTATTTATTATTTTTATTTTATGTGTACGCGTGTATTGCCTGTGTGTAGGTAAGTGCACCAGTGTCGTGCAATGCCTGTGGAGGACAGAAGAGGCCTTCGGATCCCTGGAACTGGACTTACAGACAGTTGTTAGCTGCCATGTGGGTGCTGGGATTCGAACCCGGGTCTTTCACAAGAACAGTCAGCATTCTTAACTGCCGAGTCGTCTCTCCAGCCCCTATTTTGGTCTTTTTGAGACAGGGTCTCCCTGTAGCTCCAGCTGGCCTGGAACTCATTCTTCTATGTAGACCAGGTTGGCCTTGAACTCATAGAGATCTGCCTGTCTCTTGCTTCCAAAGTGCTGGGATTAAAGTGTATGTGCTACCACACCTGACTGATTTATTTATTTTTATTTTATGTGTATGAGTGCTTTGCCTGCTTGTCTGTGAGTGTACCCATGTCCTGCAATGCTGGTGGAGGCCAGAAGAGGGCCTTGGATCCCCTGGAACTGGAGTTAAGGATTGTAGTTAGCTGCCATGTGGGTGTGGGGAAATGCATTTTTTTGAGTAAGGATCTCACTATGCATCCCTAGTAGGTCTGCAGTGCTGAGATTTAAGGTGGGTGCCACAATGCCCAATTTAAAAGTTAATTGTTTTCTGAGACAGGCTATAAGCCATGGAAATACTTTAGAATGGCTCTGTGCACGTTTATTTGCACAGATTTTCTAACTTGTGGTATCTTTTTGTGTGGTGCTGAAGATGGAACCCAGGGCCTTGTACATGACAGGCAAGCTCTGTACATCCCTAGCCCCTTCATTAGGTATCTTATAAAATCAGTAGATGTTTATTTAGATTTCATTTGTAAACATACGATGCTTTTAAAATGGTGTTTTGGTAGACAAGTCTCCTTGCTGTCTAAAAGAACTGAGTTCATTTATTGGAGGATGCTTCACTGACTGGATGATTAAAGAGCAGAGGCTACAGTTACATTTTTGTTTATTGCTCTGCCTATTCCTAGATAACAAAGTAACAGAATCCTGTAACAAATATTCCTGGGAAAGCAATATCATTATTTGCTTCTAGGGAAGTGGGATTTACACTGAATGATTTAAAGCCATCAGGTTTAATTTCTTTCATGTCCACTTTTCTTGTGTGAGACAGGGAGGTGCTGAGTGCAGAGATGAGTTGCACTTTCTTCCTCCCCTGTCCTCTCTCCACTCCAAAGTGCTTTCATCAAGGAACTAACTTGCTGCCAAGTGTCTCATTTGTCTGCCAACATGAGCCTGGCTATGGATTTTTGGTTTCAGGGTATTACAGTTCTTTCCAAGGAGGAGGCAGGAACAGGCATCAAGTCTATAGGCAACTGTGAGACAAACAGGAACAGTAGAGTGAGCCTGGGCTACACAGACAGAAAATAACTAGATTTGAATCCAAGTCCTAGCCCTTGCAAGCAATATGAATCTGGGCAACACTAATTGCTCTAGACCTTAACTTGGCTCTCTGTGGGATAGAGATTATATGTGTTTGTTATCAGAAACAAACAAGATCATGAATGTCATGCACCTGTGGTAGGATCAGTACATGCGCAGTATTTCTTAATTCCCTCTCTGTTCCCTACAAATCCACTTTGACTTCCTTTGGAGATTAACCTGCAGAATAATGGGGGAGGAGCAGAGAGCATGGGGCTGCCGCAGAAACCGTCTGCTCTGTGGCCCTTATGTTCCAATGACTGTAGGAGAGATGTTGAGATTGCTATTCCCCACTGGTTCCCATTCCTACCTCGGCTGTAACTGCCATCTATTTCTCTCTCCTTCCCTCTCTTTTTTCCTTTCACACCAGGCCTCATGAAGATTAGCCTAGTGCTCTATCATTGAACTATGCCCCCAGCTGCATGGTTCTGTGTTCCCTCTGAGTTCCACTGCATCATACAGGTTTTGTACTTTAGTGACTGGCTAAGTTAGCATACGTCTTACAGGCTCAATGATATTGTAGTATGTGTCAGAAGTTCCTTCCTTTTTACAGCTAAATAATATTTCAACATGTGTACCTTTTTATTGGTGCAGGGGTGTTTGAGTTGCTCCCATCTTTTGGTTATTATGAAAAATGCTGTTGTGTGGGGCTGGAGAGATAGCTCAGCGGTTAAGAACGCTGGTTGTTCTTACAGAAGACCCAGGTTCGAATCCCAGCACCCACATGGCAGCTAACAACTGTCCGTAACTCCAGTCCCAGGGGATCTGACAGCCTCTTCTGACCTCCGAGGGCATTGCACGACATGGGTGCACTTACCTACATGCAGGCAATACACATATGTAAATAAAATTAAAAAAAAATGCTGTTGTGGACAGGGATGTGCAAACACAAGTTTGGGTTCCTACTTCTAGTTCTTTGACATTATATATCAAGGAATGGAGCTGTGAGGTCATATGCTAATTCCACTTTAAATTTTCCTTTTTAGAGTATGGTAGTCTGTAGCCCAGGCCAACCTGGAACTCACTATACAGTTCAGGTTGACCGCAAACTCATGGCAATCCTCCTGCCTCAGCTTCTCAAGTACTATGTGAGCCACACTCCTGGTTTCAATTTTTACAAATATTTTATTTATTATTTTTATTTTATGTATATGACTGTATTACCTGCATGTATGTAAGTGTACCTGTGTTGTACAGTATACAGTGCCCATGGAACTCAGAAGAGGGTGTCAGATCCCCTGGAACTGGAGGTATTGATCATTGTTGGCAAGCGTGGGGCCTTGGAACCAAATGTGGGTCCTCTGCAAGAGCAGTCAGTACTCTTAACTGCTGAGCCATCTCTCTAGCCCCTTGATTATTTTTTTTTTTTTTTGGACAGGGCCTCTCTTGTCCCAGGCCACTGAAAATCACTATGTGGACAGGATTTTTTTTTTTTTTCTTTGACAATAACAGTTTTTTTGTTTTTGTTTTTTTTTTAAGTACCAGGTATTGGTATTGAATCCAGGGTAATGAATTTATATCTTCCTCACTAACAGTTGTCATTTTGTTTGTGTGTGGCTCTCCCTACCCCCATAATGGGTATCTTAATGTGTTGAAGTTGTAGATAATTTTAAAGAACATGAATTGTGATGTCTGGCATACAACCTGCCTCAGGTCCTAGAGTAGGTTCTTGGTGAGTGAATGGGTAAGAACCCATACGACAAACTGGGCATACTGTGCACTCCTTTGATCCCAGCACTCAGGAGGCAGAGGTAGGTGAATCTCTGTGAGTTCAAGGCCAGCCTCATCTACATAGTGAGTTCCAGGTCAGCCAGGGCTGCCCAGTGACAATCTGCCTCAGAATTCAATCTCCCCCACAAAGATAAAGTAGCATATCATGACCAAACTGATATTCTGTAAAGATAAATACAGCTGCAGAGTGCAGAGTGGTTAGGGAAGTGGTGTGGTGGAAGCCCCGGAGACTGCTCATGAGTTTTTTCAGGAATGGAAAGAAGTTTGTATAAACTTGACAGTCACGACTTGCTGATTTCTTTTTCTTTTTTTAAATATTTATTTATTTATTTATTTATTTATTTATTTATTTATTCATTTATTGGTCTCTTTGAGACAGGGTCTCCCTGTAGCCCCAGCTGTCCTGGAACTCACTATATAGACCAGGCTGGCCTTGAACTCACAGAGATCCGCCGGCCTCTGCCTCCCTAGTGCTGGGATTTAAAGGCGTGCGCCATCACGCCAGGCAACGTGGTGATTTCTTACAGTCTGGAGACTAGGTGAAGAGTGACTGCCTTGTCTTTTGCTTGGGCCACTGAATAAGATGGAAAAGCAAGAGAAGCAGTGCCCATAGGCTGCTCACAGCCTCCTGTGACTAGGCTGCAGACCATTACCCTGTTCTGACCTTGGCAGGCTTTGTACTTACGAACAAGAAGATACATCCATTTCATATCATTTAAGTTAAGATGGCTGTATGACAGCTAAGGAAGCTTTTGGGGTGGAAATTTTTTCTTTTAATTTTATTTTTTATTGAATTTTTGCGAGTTTCATACAAAAGCTTGATGGTATTTAGATCTCCTCCCCTATCCTCCCCCCCCCCCAATTTAACATACTCCTGATTTGTGTCCCAAATGCCCTTCAGTGTGGGCACATCCACTGAACCCACCAAGTCCTGTCCCTGTAGGACACTGTTTCTCCCCCTCCTAGGAGCCATCAGTAGTCCAAAGTTCCTTAGGTTGAGTCGGGATTTCTTATCTACTTACACGTCTATGCTGGGATTTTGTCTGGTTTGACCTCGCATAGGACTTGTGCACGCTCTTACCATTGCTGTGAGTTCATATAAGTAACTGATCAACTGCCTAGAAGACTGTTTCCTTATGATCATCCACCCGTCTCTGGTTCTTATAATCTTTCTGCCTCCTCTTCCAAACTGATCCCTGAGCCTTGTGAGGCAGAGGCTTGAAATAGGTGTCCCTTTCAGAGATAAGCACTCTGCAGCCTCTTGTTCTCTGCATATTGGTTGATTGTGGGTTTCTCTGATAATCACCATCTGTTGAGTAAGGGATCATCTTTGCTTTCAACTCAGTTGTGAGTTGAAAGATACATTCATCCTATGTGCAGAAGTTGCATTGAAGATGTTTTACTTAAAGTTTCTCACAGTTATTTATTCTCTGTGCTTGACCAGTTCTGGAACTCTGTAATAGTCTCCATCTGTTGCAAAAAGAAGCTTTTTTTGTTGAGGGGTGGAAGGTATACTTGTCTGTAAATATGAGGATGCATATTTAGCATACAGTAAGAAATTACATTGGTTTAGGGATGTGGCAAAAGTAGGTTTTTCTCTATGATCTATACCACTATAGCCATGTTTATTTGGCTGTGTTTACAGTACTACACATGAATTTCCTCCCACTGAATGGGCCTTAATTCCAATTGGACAGCTATTGATTACCCACAGGATAAAAGTGCACTAATGCATCAGTAGAGATTATTTGCTGAGTCAGTCTTTTTTTTTTTTTTTTCAGGCTTTACAGCTTGGTAGGACCATTGATTGGTTTTCTCCCTTGGCAGCTTGTATAGTATCCTTGGGTGCCATGAAAGCTAGTTTTTAAGGAGGAGGTTTCCAGGTCAGTTCCAGCTCAGTTCCTCTAAGTCCTGTGTCTGAAGTATGTCTTACCTTCAGTGTAGGGTCTTACCTTCAAGTTCTGGAAGTCAATCAAGAACTGTGGCAATAGCCTGTGTTATTTTGAGAGTCTTCTGGACTACCCGGATCAACAACTCAGAGAGAGGTTTCTCCTGGCTGGCACTGTGTGCCTCCTCCTCCTCTTCCTCCTCCTCCTCCTTCATTATATACCCTTCAGCTATACACATGTACTCATATATTTATTGTATGTATATTTTTCAGTAAGACTTTGAACAAATACATTTTCCTCAGGTTTTCATACCATCTAAGCATTATTTATTTCTCCTTTCATACCTGCTGTACAACCCTCTGCACTCCCTTCCCAGTTAAAGTACCTCCGATTTTCTCACTAATAAAACCTGTCTCCTATTATCCCCCTCTCTCCTTCTTCCCCTGTATCCCCATGGTTACTTTGCATTTTCCTGGCTTCTGCAGTTACATCAGAATATATATTCACATATATTGGATCTGAGATCCACAAATGAGAGAACATATGTTGCTTGTTTTTCTGGTTTCTGTGGGCACTGCACTACATGAATACACTCACATACACGCAGGCAATACACTCATACAGAAGAATAAAAATCATAAATAATATATTTTGAAAAAATAAGAGTTCTCCATACTGATTTCCACGGTAGTTGCACCAGTTTGTAATCCCATGAACAGTGGATGAGGGTTCCCCTCTCCCCGGATCCATGCCAGAATTTGGTGTTATTTGTTCTCTTAATCTTAGTCATCCTGACTGGAGTTAGATGAACTCTTAAAGTAGTATTGATTTTCATTTCCTTATTACTGTGTGCTGGACAGCTTTAGTGTCAACTTGACATACCTGGGTTGAGGGAGCCTCAGTCGGGGAATTGCCTCTATTGGACTGGCCTGTGGCCATGTCTGAAGGGCATCTTCTTGATGAGTGATATGGGAGGGCCCAGCACACTGTGGGTGGTGCCACCCCTGGGCAGGTGGGCCTGTGTAGCATAAGAAAGCAGGCTGAGCAGGGGCCAGGGGAGCAAGCCAGTAAGCAGCGATCCTCCATGGCCTGTGCTCCAGCTCCTGCCTCCAGGTTCCTGCCCTGACTTCCTACCTTGGGCTCCCTGATGAACTGTGACCTGGGAGATGTAAGACAAATAAACCCTTTTCTCCCCAAGTTGGAATTGGTCCAAATGTTTTATCACAGCAATTGAAAGCAAACTAGAACACTAAGGATGTTGAACATTTTTTAAGGTGTTTCTTAGCCACTATTATTTCTTCTTTTGAGAGTTCTCTGTTTAGATCCATAACCCATTTTTTATTTTAATTAGTTAATTTTGGTCTTTTTGAGACAGGGTCTCCCTGTAGCTCCAGCTGGCCTGGAACTCACTATGTAGACCAGGCTGGCCTCGAACTCACAGAGATCTGCCTGCCTCTGCCTCCCAAATGCTGGCGCTAAAGGTGTGCGCCACCATGGCCAGCCCACAGCCCATTTTTAATTGAGTCATTTGTTTTCTTGCTTCTTTGTTTTTTGAGTTCTTTATATATTCTGAGTATTAATCCCCTGTCAGATGAACAGCTGGTAAAGATTTTCTCCCACTCTGTGGGCTTCCTCTTCACTCAACTGGTTGTTTCCTTTGCTGGACAGAGTCTTTTAGTTTAATGAGGTCCCATTTGTTGATGGTTGACCTTAATTCCTGAGTGACTGATGTCTGCTTTAGAAAGTCCTTTCCTGCACCTGTATTTTGTAGGGAATTGCCTATGTTTTCTAACAATTACAGAGTTTCTGGCTTCACATTGCTGTCTTTGATTCATTTGGAGTTGACTTTTGTGCAGGTAGGTATGGATCTAATTTCACTCTTCTCTATATGGAGATCCAATTTCACTAGCACATTTGATGAAGATGCTGTCTTTCCTCCAGTGTGTGTTCTTGATAACTTTGTCAAACATCAGGTGGCTGTAATTGTTTGTACTCTATTTGGGTCTTCTATTTTGTTCCATTGATCTGCAGATCTTTTTTTTTTTTTTTTTTTTTTTTGTGCCAATACCATGCTGTTTTTGTGATTATAGCTCTGTAATATAGCTTGAGGTCTGGTACAATAACAAGCCCCACCCATTCCTCCCCCGCCTCTGTACCACATTGCTCCCTGTGCTGAGGATTGCTTTGGCTATACTGGGTCTGGGATGGAAATTTTAAAGGGAGCCTAGAGGAAGTTGTTGGCATATTAGTTTTTGCTCTCACTTTCAGCCCTCATTTAGGATGCCACAAAATTAATAATAATCTGGATTGGAGATATTTTATATGAGAGTGGATCTAAAGATTACATCAAGAAGGGGCAGTGGCTTTCTATTTCTTGGGAGAGTCATACACCAAGAATCCATTTTCTGATGAGTTCCCCCCAATTTTTCTTCCCTCTTGTTTACATGTGTGTTTATATGAACATAGATAAAGTCTTCATTGGTGTGATCATCTAAGAAAAGTTAGTAAAGCTCTTGCTGTGGAAGCCTGAGGACCTGAGTTTCATTCCCAGAACCATATATGAAAGCTGGGTCTGGCAGTGTGCTTGTAATCCCCCACAGGGAAGGCACAGCCTGAGGCCTTCGCTGGCCTGCCAGCCCAGCTTGTGAGTTCAAGGTCAGGGAGAAGCTCTGTCTTTTTTTAAAAAATATTTTATTTATTTATTTATTATTTATTATTTATTTAATTTATTTATTTTATGCATATGTGTGTATTGCCTGCATGTAGGTAAGTGCACCCGTGTCATGCAATGCTCACAGAAGACAGAAGAGGCTGTTGGATCCCCTGGAGCTGGAGTTATGGACAGCTGTTAGCTGCCATGTGGGTGCTGGGATTCGAACCTGGGTCTCCTGCAAGAACACTCAGTATTCTTAACCGCTGAGCCCCGAAACTCTGTCTATAAAAAAGGGTGGATGTGGGCCTGGAGAGGTGGCTCAGCAGTTAAGACCACTGTTCTTGCAGGAGACCCGGGTTTGAAAAATAAAAATAAAAATAAAATATTTAAAAAAAAGGTGGATGGTGCCTGACTGATGATACCCAACTTGACCTCTGACCTACATGTGTATGCACACAGTGTGCACACACACACAGAGAAAGTGGGATTGTTTGGAAAAGGGAAGTATTATCTTACAGGGACGTATTACCTTAAAGGGAAGTATTACCACATATTGCCAGAAACGATTTCTTGCACAAAACTTTTTTATTTATTTATTTATTTACTTTTTTATTATATGTGTATGAGTGTATTGCCTGCATGTGTATAAGTGCACTCATGTTGTGCAGTGCCTGTGGAGGTCAGAAGGTGTCAGATCCCTTGGAAGTGGAGTTACAGATGGTTGTTAACCACCATGTGGATGCTGGGAATTGAACCTGGGTCATCTGCAAGAGCAGTCAGTGCTCTTAACCACTGAACCATCTCTCCAGCCCAGCACAAAACTTATTTTTATGAAAAATAATTAAATACAAATTATTGGCTAAATATGTTTACTAAATTGGGCTGATAAAAAAAATTAAGCTGGTCATGACAATATGTATTTGTAATTCCAACTCTTGGGAAGCTGAGGCAGGAGAATCAAAAGTTTTAGTCCAGTCTGTGCTACATGTGTAGTAAGATTCTGTCCCAGGGGGTAAAAATTATTTGATGCAATAGGGATTTTTTTGAGACAAGGCCTATGTAGCCCAGGCAGGTCTCTGTGGAGGTCCCAGGAGGTCCCTGCCTCTACCTTCCAAGTGCTGGGATTACAGGCCTCTAATACCACTATGCCTGGCACAGTAGGGAAAATTTAAAAAATTTTTTTAGCTGGGCATGGCAGCACACGTCTTTAATCCTAGCACTCAGGAGGCAGAGGCAGGCGAATCTCACTGATACATATGCAGGCAAAAACACTCATACTCATAAAATTCAAATAAATAAACTTTCAAAAATAGATTTTTATTTTATTGACACAGTAATTACATGTACTTATGGTATCTAATGTGAGATTTCAATACATGTGTACAGTATTTAATGACCACTTGGGCCAATTAATGTATCTGTCATCTCACACATGGTTCATTTCTCTGTGTTAAGAAGATTCAAAATCCTCTGTTGGTTATTTTGGAATAATTAGTTACTGTCAGCTATAGAGTATCCTACTGCTCTAGGCCCCTGGGAGTTACTACTGTTCAGCTGCAGCCTGTACCTGTTTACCCTCTTCTCCATCCTCTCTAGTCCAGGCCTTCCTGGGGTTCCCGTAACCACCCTTCTTTTCTCTACTTCTACAAGACCCACTGCTATCTCTACATAGAAGTAAAAACATGACGCACTTGCTTTTCTTCTCTCTCTCTCTTTGTTTTTCTTTCTGGTACTTGTTTTTCTATGCCTGATGTCTTACTTAAATAATGTTCTTAAGTTCCATCCTTGTTGATACAAATGACAGAATTTGATTCTTTTTATGACTGAATAATATTCTGTTGTATGTCTACCACAATTTCTTTTTCATCCACTGATGGAAATCTAGATTGATTCAGTCTTTGCACTCAAGTAAAGATCTCTCTTCAACATGCTAAGTTTTAAAAATTCTTGTGGAAATATACTCAGCAGTGAAATGTCAATATGAAATTTCATATGTGGTTCTATTCTATTTTTTTGAGAAAACTTCATGAAATTCCATATGGTAGTTTTATTCCTACTTTTTTGAGAAAACTTCATACTGTTTTCCATAATGGCTATATTCATTTACATTCCCACCAACAACTCCTTGAATGGGTTGGAGAGATGGCTCAATGGTTAAGAGCACTAGCTGCTCTTGCAGAGGACCTAGGTTTATTTCACAGCACCCATCTGGTAACTCACAACCATCAGTAACTCCAGTTTTGATGCCCTCTTCTGGTCTCTATGGGCACTACACACATTCAGGCAAAACATACATATAAAATAAAAATAAAAATAAAACTTTTTTTAAAAAAGAGGAGGAGCTGGAGAGAGGGCTTAGCTTAGTGTGGTGGTGAGGAGGAGCTGGAGAGAGGGCTTAGCTTAGTGTGGTGGTGAGGAGGAGCTAGAGAGAGGGCTTAGCTTAGTGTGGTGGTGAGGAGGAGCTGGAGAGAGGGCTTAGCTAGTGTGGTGGTTGAGGAGGAGCTGGAGAGAGGGCTTAGCTTAGTGTGGTGGTAGCTAGTGTGGTGGTAATGCCTTATTCCTAGCACTCAAGAGGCAGAAGAAATAAATAAATAAAAAAGAGCACTTACTGTTCTTACAGAGTACCTGGGTTTAATTTCCAGCACCCACATGGTAGCTTATAACTGTATGTAACTTCAGTTGCATGAAATATGATGCCCATTTCTGGTCTCTGCAACACCACATGAATGTGGTACACTTACATACATGCAGGCAAAATACTCATACACATAAAATAAAAAGAAACGGCTAGAGAGATGGCTCAGTGGTTAAGGGCACTGGTTGCTCTTGCAGAGGACCTGGGTTTGATTCCCAGCCCCCACATGGTGGCTTAAAACTGTCCCTAACTCCGGTTCCAGGGATCAAATACCCTCTTCTGACCTCATTTGGCATTGCACCCACCTACGTGCAGGCAATGCACTCATACACATAAAATAAAAATAGTAAAAATAAAAAATAAAAAGAGACAAATCTTTATGGGGCTGATGAGATGGCTTAATGGCAGGCTCAGTACCGGCGCCTGCCACCAAGCCTGATGATTGAGTTTGATCCCTCAGACTTACATTGTAGAAGGAGATCTGACTCCTAAAAGTTGTGTCTGACCTCCACATATACACAGTGGCACACACACATATTACATTTTTTAAAAAGGACACAGTGTTGGGAGGTGGTAAGGAGACAGAGGGAGGATCAGAAGTTAAGGAAATGAATGGGAAGTGAATATGACCAAAATACATTGTATACATATATAAAAGTCTCATATAATTAATAAAAAGATTATATAAATATAGTTCCTTTAAACAATTTATTTTGAGCTGGATGTGGTGGTGCACACCTTTAGTCTTAGCACTTGAGAGGCAGAGGCAGGTGGATCTCTATGAGTTCAAGGCCAGCCTGGTCTACATAGTGAGTTCTAGGTCAGCTGGGGTTACAGGGAGACCCTGTCTCAAAAAGACCAAAAAAAGTTATTTTGAGAATTTCATACCTGATTACTGTTTATATCATTCTCACCTCTCCCTCCCTGCTTCAGCTCCTCACATGTCCCCTCCTCCCTCTCAAATTCATGACCTCTTCTTTTTAAATTATTATAACACACACACATACACACACACACACACAGGTGCACATGCAGACACAATCTACTGAGTTCATTTTGTGGTGTTTGTGTGTATATGTGTTAAGGGCTGACCACTTGGGATTGGATAACCTAGCAGGTCCCTAGAGAAAATTGATTTTCCCTCTCTCAGGATCCATTGATTGCCTGTAGCTCTTAATCTAAGGGAAAAGTCTTGTGAAATTTCCCCCATACACATTGACATGTCATTTGGTGGTATTTAGACAACCACATCATGGGTGTCCATTTCCCAGTCATGTGTAGAAGATGCTATCTAGCAGCAGGTGTCCTGGTCCTCTGGCTCTTACAAGCTTTCTACCACCTCTTCTGCAATGTTCTCTGGTCCTCAGGGATAATGGTTACATTGTAGATATATCAGTTGGGGCTGGGGATCCCATGGTCACTTATTCTCTGCATTTTGACCAGTTGTGGATCTCTGTCATAGTCCATCTGTTGCAAAAAGGAGCTTCTTTTATGGATGAGAGTGGCACTTATCTCTGGGTATAAGGTTAAGTATTTAGAATCCAGTTAGAAATTATATTGGTTTAAGGAAAATGGCAGTGGTAGGTTCTTTTCTAGGGATGATGACATCTCCAGCCATGGGTATTTGGCTAGGTTTACATGCACCAGGCATGAATTCTTTTGTATTCCTTTGTGTGGGACCTAAGTCCAATTAGACAGGTGTTGGTCATCCCCAAGATAAAAGTGCCACTATTGCACCTTTGGGGCTGTCTTCCTGGACTGGTCATTGTTGTGGTTCATAGGCTTTGTAACTGGCTAGGGCTATTGATCGGTTTTCTCCCTTGACAGCTTGTATAGCCACTGTGAGTGGCTGGTCCACAGGAAGGAAGCTTCCATATGAGTTCCAGCTGAGTTCTTCCAAGTCCTGTGTCCAAAGCATGTGGTATCTTCAGCAATCGGGTCTTACTTTCAAATTTGGGAGATAACCAAGGGAAATGGCGATACCTTGTATTATTTGGGAGTCTTTTGGATTACCTTGACCACAATTTGAAGGGAGGTTTCCCATTTGTAATTTATTACATTTATTGATTTACATATGTTTGAAATATTCCTGCCTCTGGGAGAAAGCCAAGTTAGTTCTGGTGGATGACCTTTCTGATATACGCCTGTGCTCAGCTTGTAAGTGTTTTATTGAGAATGTTTGCATCTGTGTCTATAGTTTTCCTTTTTTAAAAAATATTTTATTATTTTTATTTTATGTATATGAGTGTGTTGCCTGCATGTAGGTAAGTGCACCTGTGTTGTGCAATGCCGCGGAGGTCAGAAGAGGGCTTCAGATTCCCCTAGAACTAGAGTTAAGGACGGTTTGTAGCCACCATGTGGGTTCTGGGAATCAAACCCAGGTCTCCTGCAAGAGCAGTCAGTGCTCTTAACCACTGAGCCATCTCTCCAGCCCTCTATAGTTTTCTTTTTTTATAATTATGTCTTTACCTGGCTTTAGTAGTAGAATCGTACTGGCTTCATAGAGTTTGTAAGTGCTCCTTCTGTTTCTATGTTTTTGAATACTTGTTAAAAATATTTTATTACTTTTATTTTATGTGTATGAGTGCATTGCCTGCATGTGTATAAGTATACCTGTGTCATGCAGTGCCCTCAGAGGTCAGAAGAGGGTGTTGGATTTATTTTTATTTTATGTGTATGAGTGTTTTGCTTCCATGTACATGCAATGCCCTTGGAGGGCAGAAGAGGGCATCAGATCCCCTGGAGCTGGAGGTACAGACAAGTTGCTATGTGGTGCTGAGAACCCAACCAGGGTCTTCTGTGAGAGCAGAGAGTGCTCTTAGCCGCTGATCCATCTCTCCGCCTGGGTTTTCCTTTTTATTTGATTTGCAGTCTTCCTCTTGCAACTTTCTGTACCCTTTCTTTGTTCTGTATATTTAGTTTTTTTACTCTGATACACTATGTTTTCTTGTCCTGCCTAGTTGGTGTTCTGTGTGGTTCTTGTATCTATATAGCTACGTCTTTCTGTAATTTAGGGAAGATGTGGTTTATCCTGGGATTCTTTTCCTTCTTCTGCTCCTGTAATTCATAGATTTTTTTTATGATATCCCAGAGTTCCTGCATATTTCTTTCATATGTTTTTTTTCCCACATATTCTTTGACTAAGTGGTTCAATTCCTTTACTTAATTTTCAAGTCCTGATTTTGTTTTTCTTTTTTTTTCTGTTTTTACTTTTATCAGCATTTATTTTATGCTCAATTTATTCCCGGGCCATGAGTTTTTGTTTCTTCAGTTTCTTCTGGGATATATTTTTCTTTTGTGCAACTTCCTCTCAGGCTTAGGAACAATTTGTTCCTTTTTGGTGAGGATCATTTTGATGTGGCAGGGGGAGCTCATGTGTGGGTTAATGCGACCATGAGCTTTGTAAGTTCTGTGGCACGTCTTGGTTGATTTGTTCACCTCGATATGCTCAGTGACCGGAGAGTCTACATCTAAACCCTTAAGTTCAGCATTGCTCTCTGCATTTTTAAGTACGTGCAGCAAAAAATCAGCACTCTTTTTGGGCCTCCGACCTTGTGTCTAGCCCTACTGTATGACCTGGGCACACCTACCAACTCCACCATTATACTGCTGGAACAGCACACACTGCTTCTTTAAAGTGACGTCTTTCAGATACTTGGTGGCTTTTCAGATATGCATACCCTTGATGGCCTGGGCAGTTTCATGTATGTTCTTAAAGTGAACATGAAGATTAGAACCTCTTGATTTGCAAGATTTTGTAGGGTTTTCTGGGTCAAGAGATTAGCGAACCATTTTCACAGGTCACCTCATGCAGGTTACAGGAAGAGCCAGTCCTGATTTTCTTTTACTTGATCAATTCTATTAGCAGGGCTTTCCCCTGAGGTTTTTTTGGGGGGTGGTGGTGGTGGTGTTATTGAGTTTTCAACTCCATTTCAGTTTGAATTTTGTTCAACATTTCTATTTCTTTCCTGAATTCAGCTTTCAGTGCCTAATTGTCTTCATCATGTCCTTCAGTCATATATTTGTGTTTTCTTAGACATCGGTCAGGAGTTTATTTGTATTTTTTTAAGGCTTATTTGGGAGTTTGTTTCTTTAAACTCCTTGAATCTCATTGTAGAACATCTCTATAGGACTAGTAGGGTTTGGGTGACACCTCGTCTTGCCCTTTCCCGTTGTGCTTTTACCATGCGACCTGGGCACGCAGACTTCTTCTGTTGGTTCTGTGTCGGATATGAAATTTTAGCCTGCCTCTGTTGAACAGAAATTGGTTCTGCTTTTGTTGCTGCCCAAGCTTGGTTGATTTCAGATCAGGTAGGTCAGTCCTTCAGATACTTGATATAGACTTTTTTTTTTCTATTTGAGACAGGGTCTCCCTGTAGCCCCAGCTGTCCTGGAACTCACTATGAAGACCAGGCTGGTCTTGATCTCACAGAGATCCACCTGCCTCTGCCTCCTGAGTGCTGGGATTAAAGGCGTGTGCCACCATGCTTGGATGGGGTATTATTATTATTATTTTTTGTTTTGTTTTTTTTTGTTTTTTAATCTTTATTTTTTTTATTTTTTATTTTTTTCATACAGAAGAATTCATTCCAAAGCAATTGACATTGAGACGTTTTCACATGCATTTCTAATCTCTATATACATGACTATCACTGGTCACAGTCGCCCACCTTCTGAGCTCCTCGGCATCTGAGCATGATTACA
>NW_008339003.1:2997898-3008501 GCF_000622305.1 Nannospalax galili
ACGGCGGGGGGGGGGGGGTGGAAGGGGGAATGTGGCTTAGGGAGCCCCAGCGCGGAGAGCTGCGCTGTAGACTTATCCCAAGAGGCCTGAGGATAGTAGTCGATGGGGTATTATTTTTAAGCACAATACTACTATAATTATCACATCTAAAAATTAATACTAAATCTCTGGGACTTAAGGTGTGGGCCACCACACCCGGCTGAGTGTTGATATATTTTTTTAAAGGTTTATTTTTATTTTTAATTATGTGTACGTATGACTGTGTGCAAGTGAACGCAGGTGCCCTTAGATACCAGTGGGAGCTCTCTGGAGCTGGAATTACAGACGGTTGTCAGCTGCCTGATGTGGGTGCTGGAAAATCAACTTTGGAAGAGGAGGAAGTGCTCTTAACCTGCTGAGCCATCTCTCTAGCCCCTCAGTGTTGATTTTTTATTGGTGACCTGAGGGTGATTCTAATTCCGTGACAACCAAGAAAGTATGTGAATGACTCCTGGCTAGGTCTGCCCATTGATTACCCAAGCTAGGGGTGTGAGGATGATACAGGTGGGCTAGAATTTGGGGCACTCACTGGACTGGGCTCGTTCACAGGCTGTGCAACACAAGGTAGGCCTGGGAATATGGGGGTGGAATGGGCTGGCAAGGTTCTGGGGAACTCATGAGGCTGGGCTAGTGTACAGGCTGTGCAACTCTAGCTTGAGATTGTTGGGATCAAGAGTTCAGGTAAATGGAACTAGAAACTACTTCAACACAGACTCAGAAAAACAAGCCACATATGTTCTCTCTCATTTGTGGATCTTAGCTCCAAATCCTTATATGTAAGTATATATATTGATGTAACCACAGGAGTCAGGAAGCTTGAGAGAGGAGGATGGTAGGAGACAGGTGTTATTAAAGGGGGAAATGGGGATGGGGGTTACTTTAACTGAGGATGGAGGAGGAAAGGTTATATATGAACAGTGAGAGGAGAGATAAATAATGCTTAGATGGTATGAAAAACCAGAGGGAAATGTATTTCTTTAAAGTCTTATTGAAAAATACACATATAATAAATATATAGGTGCATGTGTATAGCTGAAGGTTATATAACAAAAAAACAGTGCCAGGCAGGAGAAATCTCCCTTTGAGCTGTTGGTGAGGCTCCAAGAGACTCTCAGAATAACAGACTATTGCCACAACCCTTGATTGCCTTCAAGAACTTGAAGGTAAGACCCTGTTGCTGAAGACAGACCAAATTTTGGACACAAGACTTGGAGCAATTGAGCTGGAACTGACCTAGAAGTCTCCTCCCCAAGGACCAGCTCCCACAGTACCAGGAGAAGCTATGCAAACTGCCAAGGGGGCAAACAAAGCAGTGATTCCTTCTAACTCTAATGTCTATGAACCACAATGATGTCCGGCCCAGCAAACACTCTTTACTGGTGCAGTAGTTGCACTTTTATTTTGGGGGTAATCAATAGCTGTTTAATTGGACTTAATGCCCACTCAATGGGAGGGAACTCATGTGTGGTATTGTAAACATAGCCAAATACACATGGCTATAGAGGTCATGGATCTTAGAGAAAAACCTACTTTTACACATTAAAAAAATATTTTATTTATCATTTTTATTTTATGTGTATGTGTGTATTGCCTGCATGTAGGTATGTGCACCCGTGTCATGGAATGCCTGTGGAGGTCAGAAGAGAGCATTGGATCCCCTAGAACTGGAGTTACAGACAGTTGTTAGCTGCCATGTGGGTGCTGGGATTCGAACCTGGGTCTTCTGCAAGAACAGTGTTCTTAACCACTAAGCCATCTCTCCAGCCCCAATTTCTTTTTTTAAAAAATATTTTGTTATTTTAATTTTATGTATATGAGTGTATTGCCTGCATGTATGTGAGTGCACCTGTGTCATGCAATGCCACAGAGGTCAGAAGAGGGCTTTGGGGTCCCCTGGAACTGGAGTTAAGGACGGTTTGTAGCCGCCATGTGGGTGCTGGGAACTGAACCCAGGTCTCCTGCAAGAGCAGTCAGTGCTCTTAACCACTGAGCCATCTCTCCAGCCTCCCAATTTCTTAGTGTATTTTAAATATGTATTCTTATATTTACAGACAAGTGTACCTCTCCTCAATCATCAAAGAAGCATGTTTTTGAGACAAATAGACTATAACAATGTTTTGCAACTGGTCACACAGAGAATAAGTGTCTGTGAGGTGCCGAGCCCTGAGTGACATGTCTACAGTGCAACCTCTACACCAAAGGCTCAGGGAGCCTAGTGGAACAGGGGGCAGAGAGAATATGAATGCATCTCTCAACCATCAGCAGTGAAGCTTCCTCATGCAACAGATGGTGATTAGCCCAGAAAGACACAACTGACCAAATGCAGAGAATAAAATACTGCAGAGAACTTATCCCTGAATAGGACACTTATGTCAAACTTCTGCCACCCAAGGCTCATGAACCATTGGAGAAGTTGGGGTGGAAAGACTGTAAGTCAGCAGTGGTTGATGACCACAAGGAAACAAGTTTTCCAGATTGCTGGGACGTTACCGTATAAACTTATAGTAATAGCATGCACAAGACCCATGCAAGTTCAAGTGAGACAAAATTCCAGTAGGAAAGTGGTTAAGAAGTTCCAAGCTCTGCTGAGGAACTACTGGTAAAGGATACATACTGGGAGAGGGAGAGTCAGTTTTCTCTAAGTGTGTGACACTAGATAGGCTGACCAGTCTCCAGTGGATATATGTACACTGAAGGACATTTGCGGATAGAAAGTTGGCTCAGTAGGCCTTGGTATATATGATAGAGTACATTAAAACTTGTGGTGGGTGCATAAGAGGGGTTCAGATAGGAGAGTAGGTCCAAATATGATCAAAATATATTGTATAGAACTTGAAAAACTTCAATTAAAAAATTAAAAAAGAGCATCAAATCCACTGTAGCTGTTCTAGAAGTAATATACATGGCATTATTATTAACAAAAAGAGTTCCTCTTTATCCACATCCTTGTCAATGTATTTTATTATTTTTTTAATAAGCATTCTAAGTGAGGTGAGATGATATCTCACTGTGGTTTTCATTTGTGTTTTCCTGATAATTATATTGGGCTTTTTTCCCATAAAGTTATTGAATATACATATTTTCTCTTTTGAGAAATATGTATTTGACAATTTTGAAAATCAGGGATTTTTATTGGTCTTGAGTAGTTTATATATTCTTTTTTTTATTGTTTTTTTTTTTTTGAGACAAGTCTCCCTGTAGCCCCAGCTGGCCTGGAACTCACTCTGTAGACCAGGCTGGCCTTGAACTCACAGAGATCCGCCTGCCTCTGTCTCCTGAGTGCTGGGATTAAAGGTGTGCGCCACCATGCACACCTTTATATATTCTTAAACCCTTGTTGAATCAGCAAGTTGCAGATATTTTCTTTCATTCTTGTGTCGTCTCTGTGTTGCTTGTTTCCTTTGTGGTACTTTTTAGTTTGATGAACTCGCGTTCATCAACATGTGCTTTTGTTTGCCTCTACTTTTGAGGTCATTTTTAATTTTTTCCTGTACCAATGCATTTTTATTTGTTTTATTTTGAGACAAGATCTTACTATGTGGCTCTGTAGCCCAGGTCGGTCTTGCTATGTAGACCAGGCTGGTCTTGAGCTTGCAGAGATCTGCCTACATCGAGACCAATGTCATAAAGCGTCTCACTATGCTTTCTTTTGGTAACCTTGCAATTTGGGGCCTTAATTTTAGGTAAGTGCTCCATTATGACTTGATAAAAGATCATAGGTGAGTTTTTCCTTCTGCATTTGGACATAGTTTTCCCAACACTGTTTCTTGAGGGGACTTTTCTGTAACGCATCTATCTGATGCATTTGCCGAAAATCAGTTGGCTGTGACTATAGGGATTTCTCTCTGGGTGGCTATTCTGTTGCATTGGTTTGTTTGTCTATTTTTTCTTTGCCAGTACCATGGTGTTTTGGCTGCTATCATTTTGCTGTGTGTTGAACCCAAGTATTGTGATGTGTCCAGCTTTCTTCTTTTTTTATTGCATTTATTCATTTATTTAGTTTGGCGGTCCACGCGTGCATGTGAACGTCAGAAGATAAACCGGGTTGTCACACTTAGCAGCAAGTGCTTTTGCCTACTGAGTCATCTTCCCTGCCCTCCAGTTTTGGTCTTTTTGCTCAATGTTTCTTTGGTTATTTGGGTGCTCGGTGGTTCTGTACAGACTCCACAGGTCTTTTTTCTTTCTTTTTTTTTTTCTTTTGTTGTTTGTTTTTTTCTCTGTCTGTGAAGATTGAAATTGTATTTTTAATGGGATTTTGTTGAATCAACAGTAAATTCTTTTTTACATTTTGTCCGTGTTGAGGGGGTGGGGTAGGGCATGAAGGAATGGCTTGCAGGAATCTAGTCCCTCCTTCCAAGATGTGAGTTCCAAGAATCAAGCTCAGGTCTCTGGGCACTGGGGTAACTGCCTTTACCCACTGAGCCATCTTGTTGACCCGGAATCTGTTTTTTTGTGTCTTTTTAAAAAAATATTTTATTTATTATTTTATTTTATGTGTGTGCATGTATTGCCTGCATGTATGTAAGTGCACCCATGTTGTGCAATGCCAGAGGAGGACAGAAGAGGCTGTCGGATCCCCTGGAACTGGAGTTATGGACAGTTGTTAGCTGCTATGTGGGTGCTGGGAGTCAAACCCAGGTCTTCTGCAAGAACAGTCAGTGTTCTTAACCACTGAGCTATCTCTCCAGCCCCTGTGTCTTTGTTTTTAAGATTGTAGAGGGCAAACAAAATGAGTCTGTAGAGAACCTGACTGTCCCCTGTACGTACAGTTGAACTCTGTCATCATGGCCTGCAAAGCTGGTTTTTGTTGGGCTCTCCTTCACTGTGCTCCTCTGTTTTGCTTGTCCAGGGCTCTCAGTCCGGCACTACAGAGGAACTCCTTCTAGCTCCTGCAAGCTTTATGCTTGGCTGCGCTTCTGCCTGGCTCTTCTTCCTGGACCCTTCTCTGCTGTCACAGTTTCTGTGGTTGAATGGACTGAATGTGACTCAGTACTGTGCATCATGAAGCTAAGCTCTGGTTGAGGAGGTGAGCTCCTATGCAAACACTTCCCAGAACTGCACTGAGGTGCCAGAATGAGACTCATGGCAGAGTAGTGGAAAGGTGCAGATGTAGGTCAGTAACTGTGCTTCGAGGAAGGCTGGGAAGGAGCAGAGGGTGGATGTGATGGTAAATTTTAGAAAGAAAAAACTTGTAGATTTTTATGTGTAACTGGTCTTTAGAAAAATTTGGAATGAACTAAAATCAGTGATTTTTGAATAGTCAGATGAGAAAGAATCTTCACTAGGAATGAGTTTCCAGACCACAAGTGAGATGGAGAGGGCTCGAGGTCTGCTTGCTGAGGCCTGCTTGCCAATACGTCAGCCTGGCCTTGGACATCCTCTGAGGAGGCTGAAGGAGGCATTTGGCTGCTGTGTCACAGAGCTTGACTCTTTGCTCTTTTCTGACTTTATGGCTGAGTTTGAAAAAGGGACATGTTTATTAACTTTGTGGATGAATAGGTTTGATGACTTACAAAATAGAATTAGGAAGACAAATTAGGCTGAAGCCAGGCGTGGTGGTGCACACCTTTAATCCCAGCACAGAGGCAGGCAGATCTCTGTGAGTTCAAGGCCAGCCTGGTCTACATAGTGAATTCCAGGCCAGCTGGGGCTACAGGGAGACCTTGCCTCAAAAAGACAAAAAAAGAAAAGAATTAGGTTGAACCCTGATACAGTGATGCATGCAGTTAGTCCTAGCACCACTTAGAAGGCAGAGACAGAAGGGTCTCTGTGAGTTTGAGGCTAGCCTTGTCTACAAGAGTTTAAGGCCAGTCAATAGTACATAGTGAGAGCCTGTCTCAAAAACCAAAAAACCAAAAAATTAGGCTGCAAAGATGACATTTTACAAGGCTATAGGTAGCCCACGTGTGTGTGAAAGAGAGTCGGCATTCTTGTGTTTAACAAAGTGAAGGTCTGTTCTAAGAATGAGTCAGTGACAAAGTTCTAGTGATTTAACTGACTGCAGACTCACTGCATCAGCATTGTGTGGAGGGCCACCAAGCAAATGGCCATGTATACAGAATGTGTTAACAGCAGCTGACTGTCCAGAATAAGGAGGGAAGTAACTCTCCTTTTTTGGTGATTCTTGGACCACACAAATCCCTAGTGCATTTCAAGAGAAAAATAGTGAAAATGGAGCGCATCGGGAAGTGGTGAGCAGGACAGTAAGGAGAATGAAATCCAGTCCGGGAACTGGCAGAGAGCTGAGAGCATGAGCTTGCTGTCCAGATGAGTACACAACTTTCTGTCCACTCAGGAGTGCAGGAAGGGCACCAGCGGGGCCAAAGAACTGGAAGAGAGCAGACTGCAGCCGATGATAGAAAATAAAGACCATACTTGCAGAACTGCAGAGACAGTGCTTTCCCCAATTCAGTTTTAATCACAACACAATAGAAACAAAACAGAAGGGATTATGTGATTTTGGAGGTGACCAAAAGTAAGATACAAAAATTACTTGGAAAATAAAAATGTGATAATGGTCTTGAAAACTGAAAAGAAAAGGCTAGTTTATTATTATTACTACATAAAACTCTGATTGCATTAAAATGGCATTGATGTACACAAGCCAGTGGAACAGTGAACTCAGAAGTAGACCCTGATATGGAGCTAATTTAATAAAAGACAAAAGATAACAACTAGGGAAAACTGAGGAATTATTTAATTCATTGCCTAGACAATTGAGCACAGAGAAAATAACTTCAAAATATTCCAGGAAATTTAAATAGTTAAATTGTTTTTTAAGAAATCAAGTCATAAAAATTAGAAAAAAATTAGAAGTGCATATTTAGAAAACCTTAAATTTGGGGATGAATTCCTGTTCATTACACGGAATGTTTCACTATGAAAATAGGTAGAGGGCATTGTACTCTAGTCTCTAGAGTCTGTGTCTAGGTGTGGTGGGTATTAGCATTTTGCCATATCTCTAATCCCTTCCTCTCCCTCCCTTTCCTCCTGTCCTCTCCCTTCTCCCCTCGTGTTCCCTTCTTTTCTTTTTTGGTTTGTTTTTCAAGAAAGGTCTCCCTATTTCTCCCAGGCTAGTCCTGAACCCAAACTCATGATATAGCCCATGCTCATCTTCACCTGGGGCACCCTTCTGGCTCACCTCAGGAGTGCTGTGATTCTAGGCATGTATCATTTTGCCTGCCTTCCTATTTTCAAAGCATTTGGGAGTAAATTATAAACATGTTTTTCTTTTTAAAAATTTATTTATTTTGATTTTACGTGTGTGAGTGTTATGCCTACATGTGTTTATCCCTGTGCTGTGCAATGCCCATGGATGACAGAAGAAGGTGTTGGATTCCCTGGAACTGGAGTTATGGATGGTTGTCAGCCACCATGTGGGTGCTGGGAATTGAACCCGGGTCCTCTGCAAGAGCAGCCAGTGCTTCTAACTGCTGAGCCATCTCCAGCCCCCCCCCTTTTTTTTTTTTTTGTCTTTTTGAGACACAGTCTCCCTGCACTCTCTGCAACCCCAGCTGGCCTGGACCTCACTATGTAGACCAGGCTGGCCTTGAACTCACAGAGTTCTGCCTGCCTTTGCCTCCCAAGTGCTGGGATTAAAGGTTTGTGCCACCATACCTGGCTTGGTCTATGTTCTTTTATTAAATTTCTGCATTCTTTAGTATATATTTCTAAAGTGAGACTGTTGGCTTTTTTTGTGTGTGTATATGTGTATGTGACAGGATCTCCCTGTAACCCAGCTGGTCTGCAGACCAGGCTGGCCTTTATCTCACAGAAATCCCTCTGCCTCTGACAACTGAGTGCTAAGATTAAAGGTGAGTGCCACCATACCTGGCTACGATATTGATTTTATTTTATTTTTATTTTTTAATTTTATGTGTGTGTGTATTGCCTGCATGTAGGTAAGTGCACTCGTGTTGCGCAATGCCCATGGAGGACAGAAGAATCTGTTGGATCCCCTGGAACTGGAGTTATGGACAGTTGTTAGCTGCTATGTGGGTGCTGGCAGTCAAACCTGGATCTTCTGCAAGAACAGGCATTGTTTTTAACCACTGAGCCATCTTTCCAGCCTGGATATTGATTTTAATTAAGCATAATACTACTATTATTATCACATTGAAAAATCAACAATCTCTGATATCTTCTTTGTAAAAAATATATTTAAATTTTTTTTATATGTTCAGTGTTTTGCTGTCATGCATGTAAGTGTACCAGTGTCATGCAATGCCTGTGGAAACCAGAAGAAGGAAGGTGTCAGATCCCCTGGAACTGGAGTTATAGATGGTTGTTAGCCACCTTGTGGGTGCTGGGAACCAAACCAGGGTCTCCTGCAAGAGCAACCAGTGCTGTTAATCACTAAGCCATGCCTCCAGCCCCCTCTGATATCTTCTAATACCCAGTATATATTGATTTCCTCAGTTGTCTCCAAAATATGTTTGACAGCTAAGTTACTCAAACTAGACTCTGTTCAATGGCTTGAGTGAGTCACAATTTATCTCACCACAGAGATAAATTTTCTCTGTCTCCCTCTTTCCTTCCCTATCTCCTTCCTTTTTTTCCATTATATTTTTGTTGAAGAGACTGGACCAAAATTTGGTAGAATTCTGCCTTCTGGATTTATAAGATTGCTTCTTCTGGCTATCATTTAAATTTTAATTAACTTCACACTGTATCTCCTATAAGCTGGAAATTTTGATCCAAAGTTGTGACTAAATCAGATAAGACATGTTCCTTAAGGGACTGGAGAGATGGCTCAGTGGTTAAGAACACTGACTGTTCTTGCAGAAGACCTGGGTTCTAATCCCAACACCCACATGGCATCTAACAATTGTCTGTAACTCCAGTTCCAGGGGATCCGACAGCCTCTTCTGTCCTCCGCGGGCATTGCACGACATGGGTGCACTTACCCACATGCAGGCAATACACACAGACAGACACATAAAATAAAAATAATAAATTAAAATATTAAAAAAAACCCCGACATGCTCCTTAAGAGCATGTGATAACAGGTGAAGGTGGGTGTGGTGGTGCACACTTGGGATCCCAGCACTTAGATCAGGATTTGGAGGTCTTCCTCAGCTATATAGTGAGTTTGAAAGGAGATGGGGCTATATGAGACCCTCTCAACAAAACCGAAAGCAGGAGCTGAGGACGTGAGTTAGCTTCAAAGTGCTTGTTATGCAAGCATGAGGACCCAGCTCCCATATGAAAGCTAGGTGTGACTGCAAATACCTGTAACCCCCGTGCTGCAGGGATGGGAGAGATGGGAGGAGTCCTAGAACTTGCTGGCCAGCCTGTCTAGTGGACTCCGTGAGCTCCAGGTTTAGTGAGAGACCCTGTCTCAAAAAGTACAGTGGAGAGTGACTGATGAAAATGCCCCATACTGACCTATGGCCTCCATATGCACTTGACACGTGTACATGTACCCTACACACGAGCATACACATGAACACATACACAACCCCCTCCACCCCCACCCCCAAAAGAATCCATGTGATGTTGTGAATATTGTGCTACAGCATGTAAAGAACTGCATGATAGGAGTTGTGGTGTTAACTTTTATTATTATGTTTTTTTGAGAAAGGGTCTTCACTGTGCAGCCCAGGCTGCCCTGGAACTTGTTCTGTAAAGCAGGCTGGCCTCCAACTCACAGAAATCCACCTGCCTCTGGCTCCTGAGTGCCCAGATTAAAGATATGTACCACTCAGCTGACTAGAGTTGTGTATTTACTTTTGTAATACTAAAGTCAGCGTTTGTAATGATGATGTCTATTATAAAGTTATGAGTTTTCCTCTTGATTCAAGTAAGTATTCTCTGAATTGGTAACTTAGAAGAGTCTCGAACATTGTTAGCCTCATGCTCTAGTCTTCCATTCTCAATGCTGATTCTCATCCATTACAGTTGTAAAATATTGATTTTTTTTTTGTGTGTGTGTGCCTAACTTTGCCAGGCATCTTGCTTTCATTGACTAGGAGTCTCTGGTAGTTACTAACTGGAGTTCTTTTTTATTCACCAAAATAGAGTGCTCATGGAAAACACAAAGAATAAATGCTTAACTCTCTCTTTTTACTAGTTTTTGAGTAAAGTGTTGGTATAATGTCACCTTAATGTACAATGTGCATTTTTTTCCTTTCTGTATTGAGAATCGTTAAAATTTTTATATATTTAAGAAAGCCAATCAATTATAATTTCTTTGTGATTTGGTGACAGACTGCCTTTAATAAAACAGGCTTTATCAATATGTATGTCCCATATGTTCTTTTTTTTTTAATAACCACATACTTAGAAGAAGCATTTTATTACATCAGCATTGACATATTCAATAACAATTTTCTGAGCTAGGCTGCACCTCTTACAAAAATTGGCTGTCCATTTTTAGGTTTACAGTTGAATTATTACCATTATACAATATTGTACTTATTATAAGCCCTATAAGCCATAAAATTAAATGAGGTTTTAACCTTTAAAAAAGATCTCCAATTCATTATTAAAATACAGAGTTTCATGCAGAAAACTTCATTTTTAATACAATTGACATTAAGATGTTTGCACATGCGTTTCTAAT
>NW_008339003.1:3013435-3021083 GCF_000622305.1 Nannospalax galili
TCTAGAGGATTACTGGTATTTGGTGGGGATATGTTATTTTGGTTTTTCATGTTATTATTTTTTCTCTGTGATTTTGACATGTGAATTTCTTTTGTAGTTTCTGACTCTTGTGTGATACTCGGGCCTTCAAGTTTAGTTCTGCTTCTTTTTTTTTGAGCTTTATGTGTCTTTGTGGTTTACTTTTTGGGTATGAAGAGCTGGTTCGTCTAAGCTTCTGGTTCTCTCTTTTTATTTTATATTGTCGAGGCCGGATTGATTTTGTCTTCAGGAGTTCCGCAGTGGCCCAATTCCAATGTGGATCAGAAGTTTTCAGACTTTCTCCTTAGGTCTGGAATCTTCTAAGAATGATTTTGGCCTCAGGAACTTGGGTGTTGGACTGACCTGACACCCTGGCCTTGGCTGTGCCACGCAGGGATGCAAAGGCAGATGGGGTGGGAAGAAGCCCCAAGATTTCCCAGGGAGTGGATTGAGTAGCTGGGTTGTGCTGGATGCAAAGGATCAGGGAGAGTAAAGGTAAGCCTCGGAGCCCCAGAAAGAGGCTGGCAGGTGTTGCAGGACCAGAGAAGCAGAGAGAGGTGAGGGTGGGGCCGGGTCCAGAGGCAGTGCTCCTGGGTCCCAAGGAAGGCACCAAGCCGGTCGGGGTGAACAGGGTCAGGAATAAGCACTGGCTCCGCAGGTGTCTGGGGCCCCAAGACTAGGAATGGCACAGGGCCCAAGCTACGAGTAGAGAACAGCGGGGGAGATGGACGGGTGAGTGCGGCTGGGGGAGTCAAGGCCCTGAGGGCTGCACAGTAGACTTACCCCAAGTGAGGCCTGAGGGCGGGAGATCGGGCCAGGAGAGCCCCATATGTTCTTATATCGTAATGTTGACACTTCCATCACTTCTTCTGGGCACCCTCTTGGGAGACAGGCTTTTAGTGAAATCCAACCAGATGGACGGGTGAGTGCGGCTGGGGGAGTCAAGGCCCTGAGGGCTGCACAGTAGACTTACCCCAAGTGAGGCCTGAGGGCGGGAGATCGGGCCAGGAGAGCCCCATATGTTCTTATATCGTAATGTTGACACTTCCATCACTTCTTCTGGGCACCCTCTTGGGAGACAGGCTTTTAGTGAAATCCAACCACAATGAAGCCACCATGATGGAGAAGGGTTTGTGGAACACCAGTACAGAGGCACAGAGAAATGGCTATGGAGTCATCTTGTAGCATGCCAGATGTGTGAGGCAGTGAGGACCCAGAAGATGTTAGCCAGGAGTAAAGGGCATGCCATGCAAGGATGAGGACTGACCAGTACATATAAAAAAGCCAGGCTCAGCAGCATGTGCCTGTAATCCCAGTACTGGTGTGGCAGAGAGAAGAGCCTCTCTTGGACTCTCTGGTTAGCCAGCCTAGCTGAATTGGCAAGCGCCAGGTTCAGAGAGAGAACTGTCTCAAAAAATTAGAAGACTGAGAAAGTCTCCCAAAATTGACCTCTGGTTTCTCTACATAGACACGTACACACATGCACACACACCCACACACCCACACATACACACACACACACACACACACACAAGTTTTTGGTCCAGATTTTGGGGTATCTGGTCATTGCTGAGTGGAGTTGAAATCAGCTCATCCTCTGAGCCATGTCTGGCTACAGATGTGGGAGAAAAAGAAATGCTATTTTATTTTATTATTATTTTAATTTTGTGTGTATGCATGTATTGCCTGCATGTAGGTAAGTACACCCGTTTTGTGCAATGCCCATGGAGGTCAGAAGAGGCTATTGGATCCCCTGGAACTGGAGTTATGGACAGTTGTTAGCTCCCATGTGGGTGCTGAGATTCGAACCTGGGTCTTCTGCAAGAACAGCCAGTGTTCTTAACCACTGAGCCATCTTTCCAACCCCCAGAAATGCCATTATAATCTAAGTTTGGGGAGTGGCTTTTTTAGAGCCTTAGTACCTGCAATAGAAGCTGAGATAAACTTGGCCTTTGGGAAGCTCCCAAGCTGACACTTTGACTTCTGACCTAGTTTCAGTGTTCTGGATAATTTCCCTTCTTTTGGTAGAAGACAACATCAAGCTTGCGTTAGACAGCTTAATCTGCCTCAACTCTGAAGTAGACCTTTCCCTAAAGAGCCTTTTTAATGGAGAATAGTATTTTGAGTTTAAAATCTGAGCATCATGAGAATTTCCAGTGGAAGAATTTACATTTAAAAGATTACAATCAAAAACAAAAAAATATTTCAATATGTTTCCTAAAAGCAAAGATTGACAAGAAATACATTAGAAAATCCCATACAAGGGGCTGGAGAGATGTCTCAGCAGTTAGGAGCACTGACTGCTCTTGCAGAGGACTTGGATTGGGTTCCAGCACCCACATGGCAGCTAACAATAACTCCTGTTCTAGGGGGAACCGATGCCCTCTACTGGCCTCTTCGGGCATTGCCTGCAAAACCCTCATCCACATTAAAAAAAAAAAAGAAAATTAACTGGGCATGGTGAAGCACACCTTTAATCTCAGCACTTGGGAGGCAGAGGCAGGCAAATCTCTATGGAACAGAGGTCAACCTGGTCTACATAGTTCCAGGCCAGCTGGGGCTATAGGGAGACACTGTTTCAAACACACACACACACACACACACACACACACACACACACACACAAAACAAAGAAACAAAAGCATTTAATAAAAATCCAATAAAATTAAATATAAACAGTTGTCAAAGAATAGCATATCAGGGGCTGGAGAGATGGCTCAGTGGTTAAGAGCACTGATTGCTCTTGCAGAGGACCCGGGTTCAGTTCCTAGCACCCACATGGCACCTATGAACTGTCCTTAACTCCGGTTCCAAGGGAATGCTAAGCCCTCTTCTGACCTCTGTGGCATTGCAGGACACGGGTGCACTCACATACATGTAGGCAATACACTCATACCCATAAAATAAAAGTAATAAATAAAAAAATTTTTAAAAAGGATAGCATATCAATAATAATCATCGAATCATGCTCAACGTAATGATCAGAGTATAGGACTAGGCTGCTGCGTGTGGTGGTGCAATCGCAGCACTTGGGAGGCAGAAGCAGGCATATTTCTGTGAGTTTGAGGCCAGCCTCATCTACATAGTAAGCTCCAGGACAGCTGGGGCTACAGGGAGACCATGGAGAGAGAGAGAGAGAGAGAGAGAGAGAGAGAGAGAGAGAGAGAGATATTATCTTTCCTTTACTAAATAGCAGATTTTCTTTGAAAGAAAAGTGTCCCAGTGCTGAAAAGGATGTTCTGAAATGAATCTCAAGCACGCTAGTACAAGTAATCCCTGGTGATGGCTCTCTTCCTATGGTCCGGCAATGTGAGTTAGGAGTCATAGAGTTCAAGGCATTTATACTGGTCAGGATAAAGCTCAAGATACTGTCCTAGATTGTTTCTCCATTGCTGTGACAAAACACTCTGACCACTACCAATTTGGGGAGGAAAGGGTTTGTCTTACATCTCCCAGGTCACAGTTCATCAGAGAGCCCAAGGTAGGAACTCAGGGCAAAACCTGGAGTCAGGAGCTGGAACGCAGGCCATGGAGAATCATTGCTTACTGACTTGTTCCCCTGGCCCCATGTTCAGCCTGCTTTCTTATGCAACACAGGCCCACCTGCCCAGGGGTGGCACCACCCACAGTGGGCTGGGCCCTCCCACATCACTCATCAAGAAGATGCCCCTCAGACATGGCCACAGGCCAGTCCAATAGAGGAAATTCCCCAATTGAGGCTCCTTCAACCCAGGTGTGTCAAGTTGACACTAAAGCATCCAGCAGAGATACAAAACTAATGAAGAAGTATAAAAAATAAGTGTCTTTTAAAACTCCACAGTTACATTTTTCTAATGCAAGGTCTGGAGACAGAGGTTCAGGTTAGGAGGGCAAGTCTGATTTCTGTCCTTTGGGGTCTAGTTTTCTTCCATTCATTTTCCCTGCCAATCCCCAAGTACTAAATTGATGTTAGAGTTTGTTCGGATAGAGTTTACCTCAGAGAAGTCTGATCCAGCTTGCATGAAGGAAAATAAAGAAATCTACAACAATTTTCTTTTAGGCAAAAGAGATGGAATTCTGCTCACAAGGCCTCACCTATTCATAAGGAAGGCCAGAAGCTATGGTCTTTGGGGAGGCATCTCAGCATCTTTCCTAAATTAGTTTGTTTGAAATAAGACAACATCCTTTAATTCCATAATTCAACTTCTGATACTCTATCTGAATAAAATAGATGAATTATAAAATACACGTAGCAGGAATTGGAGAGAAGGCTCAGCAGTCAATAGTGCTCATCTAGCACCCATGGGACATCCAGGCAGAACTAACACCCTTTTCTGGCCTCCACAGGCACCCACACACATTTGCATGCCACACAGAAATTTAAAAAGTCAGGTACCTTTTGTGATAGTTTTGCATGCTATACTAAAGTCTAGTGCTTCTGTCGCTGACATCTTCCATGAACCCAACTCAGTGATACCTAGCTTAAAACATACATAAAGTCCCCACACAAATCCCTCAGGATTTTGTGACATAGACGTATATAGGAGATATTGCAAGGTGTTTTGTGCAGTGGTAGTGGCATTTTGCAGATGGAGTGAGTCCCACAGTGTTGGCATCCTGACAGTAGCTCATTCCTCAGCCTCCTTGAGCCAGGTATGGACCTCAGTTACTCCCATGTATTTGATACATACAGGCCGAACAGAAATTCAAGTGCAGTTCATGATTTTTTTTTCTTTCTTTTAGAATGAGAAGGAACACACACACACAATATTTGTAAGAAAACAACAGTTCTTTATTCTGTACCACCTGCTTTAATGCAAGCCAGGTCGCAGAGTGATGCAACCCGCAGGCGTGGAAGCGGGCTGGCGGATGGGCTGTCTCTGGCTGGTCTGATGTCAGAGCAGATCATGTGGTACTCCGTGGGCAGCTGGGACTGGCCGGCGGGAAGCACATGGATTACAGTCTGAGGCTGTGATGGGAAAGTCTTTCCTGGGCTGCTGTCTCACACGCTGCAGGCGGGGAGGCTGGGGGGTCGGACTCGCTGGGGCCCGGTCTGCTGCGCCGCTCGCAGGCAACTGCTGAGAGAAGCTGCTGCGCCCAGTAAGTGCCTGGGGAAGGTCTTTGTTCAGAGCTTTTGGGAAGCGGGAGGAAGAGTTGGTGTGGATGGGGGATGCTGGAAGCCCTTTGTAAATCACGCTCGGGATCTGGGCTGGGCAGTGTTGCTTTGCGAGGCATCCCGAGGTCAAAGGCTTGCACCTGATGTGCAAATCGTCCCCAGTCCCGATTTTGATTTGTTTCCCACGTGATGTTTTTCTAACGGTTTCTATTTTTGTAATTGCAGGGCAGATTTTTTAGACCTGATTAAAGTGAACTGATTTCACATTCCCTAACCCTGTGTGGACTTGTTGTTTTTCTGTGGCAAGCAAGGGGAGGGGCAGGGTGGGGGCTCTCTTGGGCAGCATCGCTGCTGCGTTAAGATGCCCGCTGTGTTTGTGCCCGAGAAATATGCAGTGGTTTCCACCCTCCCCGCTTTGGCTGAGGAGGTGGTAAGTGGGAAAGTCGGGTGGAGGAGCACAAGGGACGTTTGATTAGTTTTTGGTAAACAGTTGGCCTTTTTTAATGGTTACATTTTATGTTAGGTAGTGTCATATCGGGGCAGAACAGATGCGGGTAGGGGAAGAATGATGGAGTTTTTACCCCTTCCCCCCCCCCCCGCAAAGAAATTATCTTTCCTGCTTCCAAAGCCCAATTAAGGTGTGGCAAAGTATGAGAAGTGTAGTGCAGATTTCTTAGCATTTCTTTTTTCCTTTTTACTGACGACGGGTACCACACATGCCTCAGGCATGATCCTCAGCTCTACAGCATCTTAGGTGTGGTCTTTTCCAAAGAGTAAGAGCATAGATTTAATACCATATTACTGTTCCTGCTGGCATAGAACACTCAATCTTTTTTTACACTGAAAAAAAAAAGTGGTTGGAAGGCAATAGAAGGAGAATTTAGAAGAATAGATTATTTCCCAGGGATACCCATCTGAGACCATCTTTCTTTTGAGCACTCGATACAGATTTAGGTCAAGGTGTGGTAACCCCTTGAAAGAACATATGCAAATAATTAGGCTTTGTTTTTAAGCCCAATTACCCTAAATCCTCTTTCTTTCTTTTTCTCTTTCTTCTTTCTTTCTTTCTTTCTTTCTTTCTTTCTTTCTTTCTTTCTTTCTTTCTTGATATATTTATTTTGTATTTAAAGGGATAACTCTTTGGGGCCACATGCTGATTCCAGAAACATTTAGGCATTGAAGAAAGTTTTTGGGTGGGAAACATGGTGGAATGGAAGCAAAAAAGGTCTTAGATGTAGCCTGTTCTTCTCTGTAGCCTTCTATAATAGATGATTTAAGTCACAGAGCTCCAAACAACAGACAGGAGATTGCCCCACCCGTCATGCTGTGAACATGGAGTGCTCACTTTCCATTTTATCCCCATAAATTGCATAAGCTAAGGCATACCTGGTATGCATATCACAGGTACCAACCTTGCAGAACGAAGCTAGAGCCAAAAGAAGGTATTTCTGCTTCATTTTGTAGAGTGAAAGATTTATTCTTATCTGTCACTGCTTGTCATCATTAGCCATTTCACTTAGGGGAGCACAGTATGAAGAATGCTTTCAGAGGTCTTACCCAGCTCACCCTGCTTCCTTAGAAGAGTCCCAGACCACACCCCCTTTTCTGGTTGCATGCCAAAGACAGTCTCTCTGAGGGTGGGGGCCTTATAAAATTACGCCCACACTTGGGCTCGTTAATATTCTGCATAAACCTCATTTGGTTGCAGACATGTACCACCAGCTTCTTGGGGGGGGGGATGCTTATTTATAGGTGTTTTGGAATTTCCGTTCTCCAAAAATTAATATTAATATGGAAAGAAATGGAAGAAAGTTACCAGTTTTCCAGTCTCTCATAAGCTCTGCTAACATCTTTCTTACTTGTAAAGCTAAGCAGACTGCATTTGATAAGAAGGAGCCAACCAAATCCCACATTTCTACTTTTCAGGGAAGGCACTTGAAACTAGACCTTAGGACTGACAGTGCGTTGTTGTATTTTTCAGGAAAGGAAACTGGCCAGTGAGACTCATGGGAGTGACAGTTCAGGGCTGGCACCCAGATCATGTGGCTCCCAGCTCAGTGCTGCCTCTGCATTCTTACCATCTAAGGGGAGAGCATTTTCCTACAAAATAAACAGTTCTATTTTAGATTACTTAAGATTTATTTTGCTAAAACACTATATTACTAAGATAGTAAGGTCACTGTAACTTTATTTTCCTTCCTAAAGATTGTCTTGGAAAAGATTAGAAAGACCAGAAAGACTGGGTGTGGTCGTACACACCTTTAATCCTAGCTCTCAGGAGGTAGAGGCAGGCAGATCTCTGAGATTGAGGCCAGCCTGGTCTACATGGTGAGTTGTAGGCCAGTTGGGACTGTACGGAGACCCTGTCTCAAAACAAAATAAAACAAGTCAAGGAGGTTCTGTTTTCTTAGAAGAGTAGAGTGCATACAGGCTTTGCTGGTCCTGTGATGAGACTGCAGATATCAATCCTGGCTTTATGGGTGTGTGGACCACAGTAATTAATGAGGGAGATCATTGCTTAGTAATTTTGCATAT
>NW_008339003.1:3021198-3053298 GCF_000622305.1 Nannospalax galili
AAGAAAAATTTTATTTATTATATTTATTTTGTGTGTATGTGGATATTGCCTGTATGAAGGTAAGTGCACCCGTGTCATGCAAGCCTGCAGAGGACAGAAGAGGCTGTCAGATCCCCTGGAACTGGAGTATGGACAGTTGTTAGCTGCTGTGTGGGTGCTGGGATTCAAACCTGGGACTTCTGCAAGAACAATAAGTGTTCTTAACCGCTGAGCCATCTCTCCAGCCCCTATTTCTTTCTTTTTTTTTCTAATTTTTTTTTTCTTTTTTGGTCTTTTTGAGACAGGGTCTCCCTGTAGCCCCAGCTGTCCTGGATTCACTATAGAGACCAGGCTGGCCTCGAACACACAGAAATCTTCGTGCCTCTGCCTCCCGCGTGCTGGGATTAAAGGTGTGCACCACCACACCCGGCTATATTCAGTCTAATTTTATCCAAAGTGAAATTCATTTATTGACTTTAAATCAGTGTAAATATGAGTAACTGTCACATTGATTCATATATATTTATGTAAAAACAACACAAATTAGATTGAATGTTGTTTATTTACCTTTTTAAGCAACTTTGATATCAATACAGAAGTCCTCTGATTATATCTTTGTTGAGTAAATATCAGCTTTTACTGGTTCAGTGAGGATATATATTAAACTATATGATTTACTGGGAAAACTTATTCTAGTGGCTTTGAGTGGTGATGTAGCAAGAATAACTGAAAGACTCTTCTAAGCAGCCTGCATTCTCTAGCTCAGAAACAAATGGCTACATGTGTGACATTTCTACATGGTGACATTTTTAAGGAACCCTTCAAATGATAACATATAATAAGCTTTAGATTATGGTAGTGGGCAAACAGAGAAGGCACATAAAGCATGAATATCCCTAATATGGGCAAAAACTCCCAGTAAAGATTTCATGTATTTTAACAAGATGTAACTAAGTAGAAATGTACCCCCCTCAAAAAAAAAAAAAAAAAAAGAGGGGCCCAATACTGTGAATAGCTGCTATACTGGTTGTTAATGTTACTCTTTGAGGTCTTATGAGGTCTTATGTTCTTTACCCAATTCCATTTGACAGAAAGCACAAATACCTCTTGTTATAAGCAAAGAAACAGATTTAAGTTCATGCTAATGTGTTCACAGCCAGAGCCAAAACCTTTTCAAGGTTGTTACAACACATTGGTCTCTTAGGCCATCCATCTGAGTGTCTAGAGTAGACTGAAGTTATGGATCAGTCCATTGTGTGCAGTATCTCAAGTGAGAGGCAGTGCGGGAGACTTCACCACATTCATGTGAAAATTGAGATTACTGTTTGGGATCAATGGGACTTACTGTTGGCTTTTCTTTCCTTTTATTTTCCTTTCCTTTTTAAAAATTTTATTCCAATCTGTTTTGGTTGGTGCTGCTTTTTTGGGGGGCGCAGTTTCTTAAACTTTATATACACTTAATTGTCTAGATTGTTTAGATGGAGGACTTTAGCATAAAACTGTTTATCTGTTGTCTTTGGGACCTTGGATTGTGATGTAGGTCTTTAGCCTATTTTTGTCCTTTGTCTTGAGCATGGAAAAGAAGGGATGAAAACCTGTTATATAACAACAACACTGGAAAATGTAGCTACAACATTTTGGTAGAAAAATAGTTCTGTGTGTGTTGATTTAGAGAAATACCTGCTGTCCTCAGTTGGGAAGAAAACTCCATTATCGAAGACCCAGCATTGAGTTTGCTGACATTGTTAGGTTCTTTATTCCTTTACTCAACTGACCTGTACTCTGTATCAGACTAAGTGATCATCTGAGGAAGCATCACAGCCAAGTGTGGTGGTGCACGCCTGGTCTGCATAGTGAATTCCAGGCCAGCTAGGGCTACAGGGTGACCCACCCATTACAGGCTGATGGATAAAACTCAAACAAAAGACATATGAACAAGAGAGCTGTATAAACCCAATTTATTTTTATTTATTATTTTTTATCTTTTTTTTTTTGGTCTTTTTGAGAAAGGGTCTCCCTGTAGCCCCAGCTGTCCTGGAACTCACTATGTAGACCAGGCTGGCCTTGAACTCACAGAGATCCACCTGCCTCTGCGGGGATTAAAGGTGTGTGCCACCATGCCTGGCTATTTTTTATCTTTTTGAGATAGGGTCTCCCTGCAGCCCCAGCTGTCCTGGAACTCACTTTGTAAACCAGGCTGGCCTTGAACTCACAGAGATCCTCTGCTTTCCAAGTACTGGGATTAAAGGCTTGTGCCATCACACTTGGCTATAAACCCAATTTATAAATACAAATTTTGTATGACATAGAGACTTTAGAAATAAAGGCCCAAAGAAGCAGTTAAATGTGCATGTTTATGCTTAGTTTTGATGAAGAGTGGACCCCTGGTGAAAAGCATGATGAAAACAGAGAATAAGCTGAGGGAACTTAGTAGCTTTGTCTCTTCAAAGGTAAGAACATTCCTTTCCTCCAGACATACAGTGGGTGCCTCACATGGCAGTGTCATGACCTAATTGAGAGGAAGGTTACAGAATTCTTTTTTGGCTGCTGTGGGGAATAGGCAGAAGGAGTCAGAGAGACTTTTCTTGCTTCAGTTCCCTCAAATACCAAGGTGCTATATTTTGGGGAGGCATGTCCTGAGCACCATCACTGTTTAGCCCCTCATATCTACAAGACCCAGTCCAGTACTAACACTTTGTTTATTATGGACATTTCATAGATAAGATGGACTTGCCTGATCACATGGCTGTCAACAGAGAGTCTGTGCAGGTCTTTATGTGTCAAAAGTTCTGTTTCTTATAGCCCATTTCTATTGTTTTGACTATAAATTCCTACAGAGTTGTGGACACAAACATGAAGGTTGCCATAGAGACCTCTTTATATACAATACATGTATTTGGTAAAAGGGTTGTCAACTTGTAGAAGAAAATGCTTTTCTTTTGGATTAGATTTCGTTATTAATAAATGTAGTGTGATGTGGTTAAAAAATATTGGAAATGATTTAAAGTAAAATACACTTGTTAGTTCTGCCATAAATATCTAGGAAGATAATTTCCACAGGATATTTTTAATGAAAAAGTTAGAATAAAAAATTTTTGTTATAGAGCCTTTTTTATTTAAAAACTTTTTAGGGAAGATTTTTTATTTTTATGAGTGTTTTCCTGCATGTGTGTATGTGCACCACATGCATACCCAGAAGCCAGAAAATGGCACTGGAGCCACTTAGAACTGGAGTTACAGATGGTTGTCAGCTGCCATGTGAGTATTGGAATTGAATCCCAGACCTCTACAACAGCAGCCAGTGCTCTTAACCCCTGACCCATTTCTCTAGTCCCCTATTGGGCATTCTTGAAAAGAAACTTGTCTTTTGAACTTTATCTGGAACATGGTAGCTTTATTGTCAGTTTAACTTACAGTGGATGATCAAGGACTTCCTTCAGGCAATCAAAGTAATGTAACATACTAATAAAATATTTCTAAAGGTCTAAAGAGGCTCACTATAATTTTTTTTTTTCTTTTTTTGTGGTCTTTTTGAGACAGGGTCTCCCTGTAGCCCCAGCTGTCCTGGAACTCACTGTGTAGACCAGGCTGGCCTTGAACTCACAGAGATCCACCTGCCTCTGCCTCCCAAGTGCTGGGATTAAAGGCGGGCACCACCACGCCCAGCTGGAGTTTCACTATAATTTTTGTTCCTTTTCTCCCTTTTGCAGTATTACCCTAGGCCGCCTGATTTGAGTAGTCCGTTTCACACTTGCCTTAGACTTCTCTAAGCTTCTTGAGAGAAGGACCAAGTGTTATCCTTGTCATAGAGTAGCTGACTCAGGATGTTGGTTGTTTACAAAACTGACAACACTGAGAGGCACAGCTCTGGAAAAGTGTGAGCTTAATGGCTGAAACTGCAGGGCAGGGCTCCTTATTACTTTAAAAGAACTTAAGGTTCTATTAATAGAAAACAAAACATAAGTTATCTGAATGGTACTGTTTGTGCCTTGTTTTATCAAATAATTTTTCTCAAGACCTTCCGTGCCATCCATTCAGAATGGGGTTTCTCAGATCTTGTTACAGATATTTAAAAGCTTAGTCATGTGGCATGACAGAGGCAGGAGAATCTTGAGTTCAAGGCCACCATGGGCTATATAGTAAGAACCTATATTAGAAAATCGAGGGTTAGAATGCTTCTCTATCACACGTGATGCCCCAGCATTAAGAAAAGTGTAACTGTGCTATCAAAGTGCTAATGAAGCATGAACCTCAGAGAAGAAAAGAGTACACAGTTTCCTCATTCGGTGTTGAAACACTGATGCTGTAACTTGTACCTTTCTCTTGGGGCTTAATATTATTGGCTTTTTAAGTAAATAGAGCATTAAGTTATCCATAATGAGTAGTGAATGAAGTAAGTATTAAACTGTCCTTGGTAGAGAATGAAACTCTCTTGAAAAGTAGATTTTCTTCATTTGTAGTCGCAAAACTGTTTTTTTCCTAGAAAATTATTTCCCATATTTTAAATTCCAGGCTTACTATATGAAAGCATATTAATTCCCATTCTAGAGGCACTTGTAGAATAATATTGTAGATTTTTACATGTTTCATTCTAGTCACTTTCAGAATAAACTAGCTCTATTGAGAGCATTTGGCCTAGATGTTACTAAAAATAATTGTTGCTCTAAAATTTCACACAGAGAAAAACATTCCAGGCTCTTCTGTTTGTTATTCAGAGTGCTCCATTTTCCATTTTAGATTGAAAAGAAAAATTTCACAAAAATATTTTAAAAGAATGTGTATTGCTATTTTATAAACTCCAATGTATTGCTTCAGTTCAATCTATTTTTTTTTTTTTGCTACAAAGAACAGTTATATGATTTTAGTCACTTATTTGTTCAAAGTTAAACTTCAAGTTGGAAAAATGGTAACATCTCCCTAGACACAGCCAGCAGCATGTCAGTGTCCTCAATACTTTGCCGGGACAAATGGGTTGAGAGGCATAAACTGGTCCTTAGTAGTGACTGGGTTGTTAAGGCAGTCTCATTTGGATGTGGAGTAAAGACTTTCTTTACTGTTCCAACAGTAAAGAAAATTCCCAGTGCCAAGAAAGTGTTGGAATATAGAAATATAAATAGTTTCAACCAAAATAAATGTAACATGAGGCACAGGGTAAAGGGGAGGACCCTAAAATGCCACTTTTCAGGTCCTCTAATCACTGATCCATCTCTCTAGCCCCTCATAGCCATAGCCACCTTTTTTTTTTTTTTTTTTTTTTTGGCCTTTTTGAGACAGGGTCTCCCTGTAGCCCCAGCTGTCCTGGACCTCACTATGTAGACCAGGCTGTCCTTGAACTTGAAGAGCTCTGCCTGCCTCTGCCTCCCAAGTGCTGGGATTAAAGGTGTGCGCCACCACGCCCGGGTCATAGCCATCTTTTTAAACAAAAATTTTAGCATATGACTTCCCATTCTGTGCCTCTTTTTTCACTTAACAAGCTCTGAATGCTGTTTCCTTTGTAGTACATACAAATTTTTATTCTTTTTAAAATTAATAATTTTTATCTTATGTATATGAGTGTTATGCTTGCATGTTTATAAGTGCACCTGTGTTGTGCAGAGCTCGTGGAAGACAGAAGAGGGCGTTGGATCCTCTGGAACTGGAATTATGGATGGTTGTTAGCTGCCAAATGGGTGCTGGGATTCAAACCCAGGTCTTCTGCAAGATCAGCCAGTGCTCTTAACTGCTGAGCCATCTCTCTAGCCCCATACTTTTATTCTTTAAATATCTTATTATGAAAAATTACAAAGTTACAATATATAATGAACCATCAAATATCCATTGTTTAGCTTCAACATATTGAAATTGTGACTATTTTAATATTAACAAAGAAGCAAAACTTATATATGCTTTTGCAACATTAGAGCATATTAAGGAACTGTCAACATTGTTAGGTGTGACAGTGGCTTACTGGTTATGTTTATAAAGGTCTTTAACAATTAGAGAGGCATGCTGAAATATTTAATTGTTTATGAGTGAAATGGTATGTTGTAATGTTTGAGAAATAGTTAAAATACATGGGAAGAAAAAGTACTTGGGAGGAATAGCTTGAGCCAAGATTGGTAGGATGTTGGAACTGCAGGTACACAGAGTAATGTAGTATTTTTTATGCAGATGCATATGTTGAAAATTTTCCACAATAAAGAGCACATTGACTATTCTGGTATCATTTATAGCTTCTTTCTGGTTCCACTTATAGTCTCTCTCTCTTTCACTTTCTTTCCTTCCCTTTCTCCCCCCCCCATTCCCTCCCGTCTCTCTTTCCTGGAGTATTTATTTTAATTAGGTATTACACTTAACTTTTTATTTTGTGTGGTTGGCCTGATCACCCATCATGAAGTTCCCATCAATATTTCACATGAGGTTTTTGATTGCCAGTGATCATTATGGCCCAGCATTCCTGCAAGGCTTGCACTTATTTTCTAATTTGTCAATTCTTTTTGCTTTCATTACTTGAAACTGTTGGGAAAAAGGTTCCTCTTATCAACTATTTGGTTAGCCTGAGTATAGTTGGCTTAATCTTTTTAAATACTATGTAGTGTTTTATATTAGTTATTTTTCTGTCACTGTGGTAAAACACCATGACCAAGGCAGCTTATAGAAGGAAGAGTTTATTTGGGCTTATGGTTGCAGAGGAACACACGGCAAGGACAAATGGCAAGAGGCAGGTGGAGCCAAAAGTGTGGCACTCACATTTTCAGGTAGACAGAGGAAGCAGAGAGAGGAAACTGTAACTGGGGCAAGGCTGTGAACTCTCAAAGCCTGGCCACAGCGGCATGCTTCCTTCAGTAAAGCCACAGCTCCTGACCTCCATAAATAACAACACCAACTAAGTATTCAAATACTTGGAGCCTTTGGGGGGCACTTATTCAAACCACCATATTTCACTCCCCATCCATGACCCCCATAGGCCAATGACCATATCATAATGTAAAATCCATTTAGTCCAAGTTCAAGTCTTCATGGTTTTTAACAGTCTCAACACTGTTCAAAAGCCAATTTCCAAAATCTTTTCTGAGACTTAAAGCACTTTCTTAAATGCACCCTCCCCCCTAAAAATAAAAAAGCAGATTACATAATGCCAACATACAGTGGCACAGAACACACTTTCCCATTCTAAAAGGGAGGCATGGGGCATAGTGAACAAATACCACATCAAAGCAAGACCAGAACCCAACAGGGAAAACACTAAATCCTGTAGCTTTCCTACAGGGCTTAGATGGCCCTTCTCCTTGAGCTGTGCAGCCTGCAACATTTACCACTCTCTGCATACAGATGTCTCACAGGTCTGGTATCGCCAACATCTTGAGGTCTCCACTGCCAACCAGGCTTGACCTTCACATATTCATGAAATGGCTTCTCTGGGCCTTTTGACTTCCAAGGGCCTTCTTTATGCAGGGACTCCCCTGCCGTACACTGCCTGAGCTTTGTGACTCTCTGAAACTGTGGAGGAGGAATTGATGAGCCCCTCACTCTTTCATTTTTCATGCCATGTGACATGACATTTTTCATGTCACCATGTGACACTGCCAAGTTAGGCTGCCATCTTGAGATGGATCTTGGCCCTGTCCCCTTCAGATCATGTCTGTAGCTGCTTTTATATGTTGTGGTTTTTCTTTCTTTTAAGTTCTTTTTTAAGATTTATTTTTTTTTTATTTTGTGTGTATGAGTGTTTTGCCTGCATGTATGTAAGTGAATCTTTGTTGTGCAATGCTCACGGAGGCCAGAAGAGGGCATTAGATCCCCTGGAACTGGAGTTAAGGATGACCGTTAGTGGCTGTGTGGGTGCACAGAACTGAACTGGGTCCTCTGCAGGAGCAGCCAGGCTCTTAAGCTCTCAGCCATCTCCAGCCCATGTTGTGATTTTCTTGGAGCAGAGTACTCTTTGGGTCTTTTCCTTTCACAAGTAGGAAGCTTAGCTGGGTAGGTCTTGCCCTGCAGGCACTCTTTCCATTGGTCAAGGGCACATCTGGAGCCTCTCCTAGATGTCTCACATCTCCTTAACAACAGGAGACTCTCCTTTTAGGCCATGCCTTGGCTGCCACATTAACTTTCCTAGTGCTCTTTTCTCTCTCCAAACTGTGTATTTTATATTTCTCTCGGACTCATTTGTTCTTTTTAGTTGTAGAGCTGCAGAATATTTACCATTAACAGTCATGGCACAGATTCAACATTACCCTGTCTTGAAATTTCCTCTTCAGGTGAAATTAATCCATCACTTTTAAATTGAGCCTCAGGCAGTTTCTTAGACAGAAGGCAACTAGATTCCTAGTGAAAATATTCCAGTTGCTTTTTACTTCCTTGTTTCCATCTTCCTCTGGGACATCTTGAACTGGGCCTCTAGCAGAACAGCCCATTAAGCTCTGCTTACAGCAGTCAATTGCTTTTCTAGTCTAAACTTCCAAAATTTTCTACATTTCTTCAAAAAATAGCATGGTCAGTTTCTTAGTAGTGACAGCTCACTCTTTGGTACTAGCCTCTGTATTAGTTATTTTTCTGTTGCTGTCATAAAACACCATGACCAAAAGAAACTTACAGAGGAAAAATTTATTTCATGGTACAGAGGCAAGCTGTATCATGACAGCAGGAACAGGAAGGTGAGAACTCATGTCTTCAACAGCAAACTTGAAACAGAGAGCAGGCTGGAAGTAGGGTGAGGCTATGAACTCTCAAAGCCTGCACCTGGTGACATTATTTCTCCAGCAAGGCTACAAGTCCTAGAGATTCCATGACTTCCCCAAACTGTACCACCACCTGGGGACCAAGTGTTCAAATACTTTAGTCTATCAAGGACATTTCTCATTCAAACTACCACAGTGTTTTACTGTACCTTTTAATTAAATAAGTATCTTATTTGTGGGCATTTAAAATGATTCTTTTGGGAAATTTTAGCTTATTTAAATATTTTTTCATACTGTGTTTCCTTGTATTTGTAAGTGCTAAGAACTATAAAATATCAATAGCTATATATTTAAAATATTTTATATTATTATTATTTTTTAATTTGATGTATATGACCTGCATGCATGCAAATGCACCTGTGTTGTGCAATGTCTGTGGAGGTCAGAGGGTGCTGGATCCCCTGGAACTGGAGTTGTGCTGTGAGGAGTTCATGATCAATGGGAAAAGACCACTCAGTCTCAAAAAGTTCTGAATCAGCCAAATTTATTTAGCTTGCCAGTGACTGCACTCTCTGGGCCAAGATTTTAGAGAATGCAGCACGTGCTCAGAGGAAAGTAAAGCTTTTAAAGGTAAAGTCCACATCCTGATCAGTTGGTACAAGATTTACTCAAAAACAAGCAGTCACATGTTTGTTCCTGTAGGTGGGCAAGCAAGCAGGTACAGAAACTGGATAAGCAGTCACAAAAGCCACCGGAGCCTCCCAGGATTATATGGGTGTGTTCTACTGGGGTCAGCTCTTCCTGGAACTACTGGCCAGAGTAGGGTCTGGGATGGCTCACCAAGATGGTGGTTCTTACACAAAATGGAGGCGCTCAGGCTGTCACAAAGACAGTTGTTAGCAGCCATGTGGGTGCTGGGAATTGAACCCAGGTCCTCTGCAAGAACAGCCAGTTCTCTTAATTGCCCCAATAGTTAAATTTTAATAGAAGATAATTTATGGGCTCTTTTTACTTTGTGGATGTTGTTAGTGTTAGATCTGTACTTTAATCACGTGGTCTTGGAAAAATTATTCATTCTTCTTTTTTTTCTTTTTTTTAGAGACAGGGTCTCACTATGCAGCCCTGGCTGGGGCTGGCTCTATAGACTGGAGATCCATTTTCCTTTGCCTCCCAAGTGCTAGAATTAAGGTTTATGCCACATGCCTGAGTCATCCTTTCTTTTTTTAAAAAATTTATTCTTTCTAGCCAGGTACGGTGGTGTGTGCATTTAATCCCAGCACTCAGGAAGCTGACATCTCTGTAAAATGGAGGCCAGCCTGGTCTATATAGTGAGTTTCAGGTCAGCAGGGGCTATAGGGAGACCCTGTCTCAAAAAATTCCAAATAAAGCCTCACTCTTTTAATTTATATACTGGGAATAATATTGTCTGTTTCCTGGATTATGTTAATGATTAAATAAAATAGCCTATTAAAATGCTTCTTCGGAGATGTGTATCTCAGTTGTAGGGTGCATGATAAGCATGTATGGGTCTCATTCATTCAGTTCCCAGTACCTTCATTACCCCCCCAAAAAATCCATGCTAAATGTTTCTATTAGAGCAAATACTCAATAGAGGATATTTTTATATTATTTGAGAATGAACTTAAATAATATTGGCAGGGTTGGTTTGTACAGAGTCTGGCAACGGTGCTAAACAGTGCTACTCTTCTTCCTTTCTTTACCTGCTCCCAATCTGAGTGCTAACAAAGATGATTTTCCCTAAGCTGGCTTCAGGAATTAAAAATAAGGAAATCATGGGGCTGGAGAGATGGCTCAGTGGTTAAGAGCACTGGCTGCTCTTGCGGAAGAGCCAAGTTCAATTCCCAGCATCCATATGGGGGCTAGCAACTGCCCTTAACTACAATTCCAGCTGATCTGACATTCTCTTCTGACCTCTGCTGGCCTCACACACATGGGTGCACTTACATACACACTGGCAATACACTTATACATGTAAAATAAATAATGTTTTTAAAAGGGAACTCTTGACTGTTCTGATCTTTCTTTGTAAGGTAGTTCTGTTAGTCTTGATGAGGCCTACCTGGCCATTGCTCCTGACCCAGAGTGCCTTACTGCATACTTCGACAGCCTGCTTTTCAGAGTGTGCGGGTCTAGAAAGGCTCAGGTAGAAGGTAGTTATGATGTTTTCATTGTGAGTATGGAAATAAGGTGAGAGTTTCTCTTCTCTGTCCCCTGCTCTCGTTATGGTTCCTAGTTCATTTTTAGGATCAGAAAGTTACTGTGATGAAACCTGACTATTACTTCTAGTGTTCTGCCTAAAAGTCACTGTGGGAACTCATGTAGGATCCTACATCACATAGGATCACGATGAACTAATGTCCCATCAAACTTGAGTGGAGAATACATGACATTTGTTTTAAAGGTGATCTTTTGTAGCAACTCATGTGAATTACTGTTTCCTGCCTTCTTGATAGTTCTTTCTCCTATAGTTTCTTTATCTTTTATTTTTTATTTTTGGTCTTTTTGAGACAGGTCTCCCTGTAGCCCCAGCTGTTCTGGAACTCACTATGTAGACCAGGCTGGCCTTGAACTCACAGAGATCTACCTGCCTCTGCCTCCCAAGTGCTGGGATTAAAGGCGTATGCCACCATGCCTGGCAGTTTCTTCATCTTTTATTGTCTTGGGCTTTAGTTTTCCTCCTCCTCAAGCAGAGGCAGGTTTCCTTCCTTCTTCTGTGGATGTCAGGCTGCTGGCATCTCCCCTCTCTTTCAGTTCTCAGGAGCACCATGTGTCCATGAAGTGCAGGGAGGTTTTGCATCTCTCCTTGGAGAACATTGTATGACTAATTGATAAAGCCAGTGTCTCTTAGCATTACTTTATTTTTCCTATGTACCTAAGTAATTGCTGACAAGTACTGTATTTTCATTCCGCCCCCCCCCCCCCCCCAGTTTTTAGATATACAGCATTCAGAAGAGCTAAGGACTGGGAAGACTATGTTGAAGATGACCCAGTCTCAGCTTTGTAGGCTAGGAAAGAACATTTGGCTCCAAATGATCAGGATCAAGTTTGCTTCTGTGGCATCTGCTGCAGGAGTATACACATATTTCAGAAACAGCCTGGAAGGCAAGAACTACTTTTGGTCATTCCAATGTGTGCCTTCTGTCTGTTTTGAGGAGAGGTTATCACGAATGTGTGCTGATACTTTAAAGAGTGGCTGATGCTAAATATTTTGACAAATTTGAATGGCTGTGGATTGGTTGGTGAAGATGCACATCATCCAGCATATTGACTGAGGCATGAAACATTACAAAGTCTCCCAGAATAGCACTACTTAAAAATTCTTTTTGAAAATTTCTTTTATATGGGGCTGGAGAGATGGCTCAGTTGTTAAGAGCACTGGCTGTTCTTGCAGAAGACCTGGGTTTGATTCCCAACACCCACATGGTAGCTAACAATCATCTATAACTCCAGTTCCACGGGAGTCTGATGGCTTCTTCTGACCTTCACTGGCATTGCACGACACAGGTGCACTTATACATGCAGGCGATACATTCATACATATAAAGTAAAAATAATAAAACATTTAACTATTTTATATGACAAAATGCATGAAATCTGGTGACAGGACTATGGGGGGTGTACATGGGGAGGATGTCTAAATATGGTCAACATGTATGAAATTTGCAAAAATTCAATTAAAAGATTCAAAAAAAAAGTTTAAAAGACCTTAATACTAATTAAACTAGCTTGTTTTGACAGGTCTGTTTCACATCCTATGATTGTATGTTAAAAAAAAACTAGACATAGGTATACATCTACATAAAATATCTTTTAACATTTCAAAATTTGTATAAATTTGAAAAAAAATGATAAATTATTTATTCTTATTTTATATTTATGAGTGTTTGCCTGCATGTAAGTGTACCCTTGTCATGCAATGCCAGTAGAAGCCAGAAGGGGGCATTGAATACCCTGAAACTGGAGTTACAGACACCTCTTAGCCGCCATGCTGACAACCAAACTCTTGGAGTTGCTGCTTCTTAATAGAAAGTGTAGATGAAAGGAGCAGGCTGGGGGTTGCTTCAGTGGGAGAACACTTGCTGAGAATGCTCTGGACTCAATCCCCAGTACTGCAAAAGAAAATTAACATTAATTAGTGAAAGGAGAAAGCTCTGAGAACTAGAGGCCATTTATTTTATTTTTTCATGTGTTTTTTGTCTTTTTGAGACAGGGTCTCCTTGTAGCCCCAGCTGTCCTGGAACTTGCCATGTAGACGACCAGGCTGGCCTTGAACTCACAAAGATCCGCTTGCCTCTGCCTCCCAAGCGCTGGGATTAAAGGCATGCGCCACCACGCCCGGCATTAAAAAGCAGTTCATCTATGACAAGGTAATTCAGAGGTGAAAAGCCAGCTTCGGAGTAACAGTAATCTATCTTTCCTTCTCAATAGGCATTTATTTTATTATTAACTTTTTTAGGTTGAAGGATGACTTTTAAAAAATATTTTATTTATTTTTATGTGTATGAATATATTGCCTGAATGTAGGTAAGTACACCCATGTTGTGCAGTGCCCGCAGAGGTCAGAAGAGGGTGTCGGATCCCATGGAATTGAACTGGAGTTACAGATGGTTGTTAGCCTCCATGTAGGTACTGGGAATTGAACCCAGGCCCTCTGCAAGAGCAGCCAGTGGTCTTAACTGCTGAGCTACCTCTCTACTCCCCAGGATGACTTTTAAAATAATTATATTCAGCAATTGATATCTCTCTCTCTCTCTCTCTCTCTCTCTCTCTGGACAGAGTATTGCAGTTTAGCCCAAGTTGGCCTTAAAGTCATATTCCTCCTTCCTCAGTTTCTTGAGTGCTGGGATTATAGGTGTCTGCCACCACACCTAGCTACAGCATGTTTCTTATTTTATTTATTTATTTATTTATTTATTTATTTATTTATTGTTTGTTTGTTTGTTTGTTTGTTTATATTTAATTTGGAGACATGGTTTTATGTAGCCCAGGTTGGCCTGAGACTAGCTAAATTGCTGAGGCTGTTCTTGATCACCTGATCTTCCTGCCTTTACTTTTCAAATTCTGGGATTACAAGGGTATACCACCATGCCCAGCTTCTTTTATATTTTAAGGAAGTTTTCTCTTGAAGGAGTTCCAAGAACAGAGAATGCACCAGTTAAAAATATAACTGCTGTCCAGGCTTGGTAGCACAGGCCTTATAATCACAATACTTTGGAACTTGAGGCGGGAGAATTGCCACAAATTCAAGACCAGAGTGAATCACAGTGTGAGACCCTGTTTAAAAAAACTTCAGTAGCAACAACAAACCCATGTTTATGGCTGTTCCTGCCAGCTTTATGTTTTTTTTTGTATGTGGAGCAGTGTACCATTGTTCCCACCTATGAAGGTCAAATGTTTTTCCTTCACTCTTCTATAATTTATTGAGCAACTATTGTGCCATGTGCTGGAGCTACATGGTCCTTTCCTTCCTTTCTGAGTTAGCATGAGGTTGAGTTTCTCTGCCTAGATAGGTAGGGTTCTCAGTGTGTTTTCGAGACCACCTGCAGAGATTCTTCAGGAAACCCACCAACCCTGTGGGGTGGAGACCTGAGCTAGGCTTTGGAATCCTGCAGGTTCATGTGATGATTCTTGCATACTGGCTGACAGCATGGTGAAGTGAAGTAGTTCTATATGAAGTGACAGGAGCGGTCAGCATGCAGAACGGGCCTTACAAGGAGCTCTCAGTCAGCATTAATACTTCTTGGAGGCTCTCCAGGAGGGGAAGTGGTGTGAATTCTGCCCTCGAGAAGATCACAGTCCTTGATACAGGACAGATCCTGGGTTATACAGCTTGTGTTTCTAGAAGGTTCCTAACCATAGCTCTGGAGTGTGCAAAGGTGAAAACACACATGAAAGCTTAGAATTTATTTAAAGAGAAAAATGTAAAGCTAAAACCAGGAAGAGCTGGCAAACACATTCACAGTGTCTCGTTATGTCTAGCTTCTGTGTCAAGCTCTTTCATATATTAATGTGTCCAGCCCTAACAATAACTGTGCAGGGTGAGTGCTCTTGTCATCCTTTTAAGGATGAGGAAACAGGGAAGTTAAATAATTTGTTCAAAGTCACCCAGCTGAGCTGAGATTCCAACCCAGATTATGTGGTGTACAGTGTAAGCGCAACACCACTGTATTCAGCTGCCTGTTGGAAATATCATTAATTCAAATGGTATGAGCAGTCAGGTGTGGTGGTGCACACCTTTAATCTCAGCACTCAGGAGGCAGGGGCTGGTGAGTTGGAGGCCAGCCTTTTCTCCACAGTGAGTTCCAGGTCAGATAGTGCTACATAGTGAGAATCTGTCTCAAAAAAAAAAAAGGAAAGAAAAAGAAAGAAAGAAAAAAAGAAAAAAGGAAAGGCATGAGGAGAACTTTAGTGGGATTTTTAATCATACACTTTTTAAAATGACCCATTTAAACATTGATTTCCTTTAGCATTTTGCCAAAATAATGTCTCCCTCCACCACACAAAGACCATGTCTGCAAGTCCTGACATTCTGCCCTTGTAAATTGCTTCAGGGCTGTTTTTTTTTTTTTTCTTGCTTGTTTGTTTGTTTGCTTTAGAGAAGAATTTACATATCTCTCATTGTTTTACCTTATATTGTAGATGTATATGCAAATGCCTTCACAGCAGATCTGGTCCTCTGCTGCCTGACATGAAGATGAGGTGTACTGTTTTTAGAGATGAAGTTACCACATCTTGTCTTTAAGCATGACAGTGCATATTTTGAAGGTTAAACAACTTTTCAGCTATTTAAAAAATTTTTTAGTTTCAGATTAGGTGTCTAACTAAAGGTATTGATGTGTGTTCTGTAAATGTGAGTAATAAATAGCACAAATAAAAAGTGTTAGCAAGGAGAGATACATTGGAATGGAATCTAATGTCTGGTGTGAAGTTATTTGACTTGAGTTATCTTTTAGGTACTATATAACATCTTTACATAGGTCCCAGATGACAGATCCCTGCCTTGAAACAGATATGAATGTGCCTTAGTGAATACGGGTATATCATGTGATTGCTATTTGTATTAAGCAGGGTTCTGTAGAGCAACAGGATCAATAGAATGTATGCGTATATTATAGAAGGGGGTTCATTAGAGCGACTTACACTGTGGGGGCTGAGTATTTCAACAATAGCTCTCTGAACCCTGGAGAGGTAGAGAACCTGGTAACTGCTTAGTCCACGAAGCTCAACAGTTCCAATTCTGTGCTGAAGGCTCAGAAGTTCTATTGGGAGTTGCTGGTATTTAGTCCATGTTGGAAGGCTGATGGAGTCTGATGCCTGCAGAGGAGGAGGTGGTGGTAGCAGCAATAGTGGCACAGCAGCAGCAGCAGCTACACTCAAGAGGAAGCACAGGCGGGCAGGCAATACTGCCTTTTTCTTGGAAAGTGCCACCCAAGTAATGTTTCCTGAAGAAGGTTTAGCCCTCTGAAGGAAAGTTAAGATTTATAAGAATTATTTTTATATTTTAAAATCTTTAATTGTTAATATGTATATGTATGTATTCGTTGCTGCTATAACAAATTTCAAAAAGTTGTTTAAAATAATTCCAATGTATGCAGTATAGAGATCTGAAGCCCCTATTGGGAAAGTTTCACTAAGCTGAAACCAGGGTGACTGTGGGATTTTAGTCTCTGAGGGTTGTAGTGGGAATATATTTCCAGGTCTTTTCCAGATTCTAAAGTTGCTTTCCTGTCTAGACCACTGGCCCTTTCTTCATCTCAGTCAACATTTTTTCCTCCCTCTCTTGCCTCCAACTAAGGAGGCTGGTGATGCTCAGCCTACTAGGATAATCTAGGATAGTCTCCCTGGTCACATCTGCAGAGTCCCTTTTGCCATGTAATGTAACATTTACCGATCCCAGGGATCAGGTACAGACATCTGTGGGGAGTTAGCATTATTCAGACTAACGCAGGGGATATGTGGCTCAGCTTTGCTAAGGATTTTGGGAGAAATTAACATGAAATTAGCACTGTTTCCTCAACTCTCTTCAGTTTTCATCTAAATTTCAAAAGCTATTTATTATTTATTTATTTATTTATTTATTTATTTATTTATTTATTTATACTTTTTTGTTGATTGTTTTTTGACAGGATCTCCCTAGTCCCAGCCCACTTGGAAGTCATGATGTTAAATCAACCAGGCTCGATTTTACTGAGCTCCACCTGCCTCTGCCTCCTGAGTGCTGGGATTAAAGGGCCGTGCCACCATACCCAGCTTCAAAAGCTTTATTAAGGTCTCCCATTTGATTTATCTGAGAACATCTGATATTGGGCTGTAGTGAAGCATAAATTGTAGAGTACTTGCTTAGCATGACCTGGGTTAGAGCCTACCCCTACCCTAATACACAAAAGAGAACTCCCAATATTGACGGAGGTCCTTAAAGCATCATTTTACAATATGAAACATTAGTGGCCCATGAAAGATTAAGAGAGATGTTCTATGTTAAAAAATGCTCTAAGTTAAATACAATTAATAAAATTCAAAATCCATCCTATGTATCTTAATCTTGAATACACATTCATTTGTATGTGGGAAGGGTAATGAGAATTCTAACGTGTATGACTTCAAGTGATTTTTATTTTATTTTTTATTTGTTATTTTTATTTTATGTGTATGTGTGTATTACCTGCATGTAGGTAAGTGCATCTGCGTCGTGCAATGCTGTGGAGGTCAGAAGAGGCTGTCGGATCCCCTGGAACTGGAGTTACAGACAGTTGTTAGTTGCCATGTGGGTGCTGGGGTTCGAACTTGGGTATTCTGCAAGAACAGCCCGTGTTCTTAACTGCTGAGCCAACTCTCCAGCCCCTCAAGTGATTTTTAAAAATATATTATTTATTATTTTTATTTTATGTGTATAAAGGTATTGCCTGCATGCGTGTAAGTGCACCTGTGTCATGCAATGCCCACAGAGGTTAGAAGAGAGCTTTGAATTCCCCTGGAACTGGAGTTTGGGATGATTGCTAGCCCTCATGTGGGTGCTGGGAATCCAACCTGGGTCTTCTGTAAGAGCAATCAATGCTCTTAACTGCTGAGCCATCTCTCCAGCCCCCAGATTTCAAGTGTTTTTATAATGAAATCTCTCTCTCTTTCTCTCTCTCTCTCTCTTTCTCTCTCTCTCTCTCTCTCTGTTGCTAGAGATGGAACCCAAGTCTTGTGCATGATAGGCAAATACTATGCCACTAAACAACATCCTAACCCACTATTTCTCTTGTAAAGAACATGTATTGAAGATTACACCTAAGGATAACAATAACTGAACTTGAAATGTTTCCTTTAATGAGGTTTTTCATTCCAAAATTATATATATTGCCCTGAAAACGTAAAGTGAAAGGGTATATAGGAGGTGGTTCTGTATGCCTAAATGATAGCTCTCTCTAGTCTTTATTACTTAGGTAGAACTTAGTTTCTTTAGAATTTGAAGTCTTTGTTGTAAACCTCTTATTAAGAAAAACATTTATTTACAAAAATATTAGGAAGAACACGTACACAAGTCTGAGAATATCAATACAAAATTGTTCTGAGAAATAAGATAATGTCTTGAATATTTTTGATGATGTATAGAAAAATTGCTATGATCCATACCATCCAGCATCACTCTCTGATGATGAAACTGTCTCAGAATCATGGGATAGGAAAATATCTAAGCATTGCCATTATCTTTGCCCTTTGGGGACAGTGCTGTCTTTAAAAGTGATCAGAACAGAGAATAAAGACTTCTAGTAACTCACATGACAGCTCTCCTTCACTGGGCTCTTGGTTGGCCCTTAGCACAAGTTGGCAGTGCCCATAAGACTTTAACTGTACTTTTTTTTATTATACTGCAAGTCACACTTCATCACACACTGTTAGTTGTATTTTAGGTTGTCTGTCTAAAATAAAGTCCTTAAGAGCAAGGGTGTCTGGCCTTCAGAGCTCTGCCAGTGCTTATAGGGTATAAACCTCAATCCACCCATTCATTTATACTCTTAGTTAAAATTTGAGGAAACTCATGATTTATTTAGAGAAAGGTAAAAGCTTAAATTAAAAATAGATAAAAATCACTAAGGTGAAGGAAAGGCAAAGGTAAAATGGATTTTGAAGTGAGCCTAGTTCTGAAAGATATATGCCGGAAAGTTTGATGCATTCACAGGGGGGAGATACTGATTTGGTGCTAAGTTTACTAAAAGCCAATAAGGAAGAAATTGATTTTCAATATGCATAAAATTATGATTCTAGTTTCTCACTTGAAACAGCTATTTGTAGAACCAGGAACAAGAAATTCACCTTATGGGCTACCAGAAGGAATTTACTGTGTAATATAGGGAAAAAAAGTGTTCAACTCATCTTTACACTAAATACAACAATGCAATTCAGAGAGGAAGTTCTAATACTTCCAGTTGATACTGATAGCATCTCCAATCACAGTAAATACAAGGAATAAATACATAAGAGGTAAACGGTGGTTCCTGAAATCCTGTTATTCTAACAAAATAACAAAGTAGTTATAACACTTTTTCAAGATCTTAATAAATTAATGTACATTAAATTTCCACTGATACATTAAAGAACATTGAGTAATATAACATATGTTGTTTAATTCTTAACATAAGTAAATTGTAATCAATAAGTATGATAATTTTTTTCTGAAAGTGGGACTCAAATACGAAAAATACCATTTACTTAGGTGCTTTTTCCTCATTTTCTATAAACCTCATTATAGAATGTAGCAAACAGTACTAGGTATTAAACATGTACAAAGTTAGTTAAACAAAGAATATAGTTCTTCCTTAGGTTTGCAATTTAAGTGCCTTTCCAGCAAAAGGAAACTGACTCTAATGAGAATTCATAGATCCCAATTATCCCAGAAAATGATGGCTTAAGAGGAAGGTATAAGAATAGAAACCAATTGGAGAAGGGACTGCACCTGGATCTCTGGGAACGTTGACGGGAGTGCTGTAACTGCAGGGTTGTAGCCGACAGAGACGAAGTGTCCTCTGGGAGATCAGTCACCTTCCCTCTCATTTGTATCTTCTTGAATTCTATGTTGCCAGTGTAATGTTGCCACCAATGCCAGTTTGAAAATACCTGTCAAAATTTTACTAGGAAGAGTTTATAAAAATGAGGATTTCCAAAAATCCTGCAGTTCTGAGGTTAGAGTCAAAGCCTAAACTTTGACTTTAGAGCAGAGTGTGGTGGCCCATTCTTTTAATCCCAGCACTCGGGAGGCAGAGGCAGGAGGATCTTGGTGAGATTGAGGCCAACTTGGAATACTTAGTGAGTCCCAGGCCAGCTGGAACTACAGGGAGATCCTGTGTCAAAAAAGGGGTGGAGGGGGGTGGTAGAGAGATGGCTCAGCGGTTAAGAGCATTGACTGCTCTTCCAGAGGACCGGGGTTTGTTTCCCAGCACCCACATGGCAGCTACCAACCTTCCTTAACTGTGGTTCCAGAGAATCCGACATGCTCTTCTGACCTCCTCAAGCATTGGACAACTTGAGTTCACTTACATACATGCAGGCAATACACATAAAAACAAAAATAATAAATAAAATATTTTTTTAAAAGTCCAAATCAAGGGCTGGGAATGTAGGTCAGAGGTAGAGTACATACACAGCATATGAATGGCCCTGGCTTAGAACCCCAGGACTACACCACCACAAAAACAAAAACAAAAGCAAACTTACCTCTTTCCTTCCTCTGCTATTGGGGATGGTGGGGCTCCTATCCAAGTCCAGATGGTAAATAGTCCCTGTGGTTTGGTTTCTAGTTTCTTTGTCTCTAGGAATTCACATTTAGGATAGTGTCTGAATTACTTTTCTGTTGCTGTGATAAAACACCATGACCAGGGGAACTTATAAAAGGAAGAATTTATTTAGCTTACTGTTCCAAAGGAGCAAGAGTCCATCATGGCAGGGAGGCAATGGCAGCAGAGGTGGCTGGAGGAGGAGCAGAAGCTAATCTCTCACAGCTTCAGGCAGGCACAGGAAGCAAGAGAGCATCTAGAGATCCAGCAAGGCTTAAGGACTCTCTACCCGCCTCCAGTGTCGTGTTTCCTCCAGCATGGCCACACCTTCTAAGACCTCTCAAAATAGCGCCAACAGCTGGGGACAAAATGTCCAAATACTTGGAGCCTGTGGGGAACATTCTTATTCAAAGCACCACAAATAGGTTAAGCCTGAACCTTAAGATACTTTTCTCCAGCTCTTAGCTCTTTACTTCTTGAAACAGGCTTTCCCAATTGCATCTGTTATTTTGCTTCATAGCTAAAAAAAAATTATTTTTGAACAGTCTTGCTATGTAGTCCAAGCTGGCCTCAAACTCCTGATCCTCTTACCTCAGCCTCCCAAGTGCTAGAATCACAGGCATGTGCCAGCATGGCTCTATTATTATGTCTAGGAAAAGTCACTGAGTTCATGAATCTTTTAAAGTATCCATCTTAGGATCCCTGTGCCACATTCCATGTTTCTAGACAATCTTGATTTTTATGTCTCTTGCCTAATTCTTTTAGGTCTCATAGAAGGACCTACACTCTCCTTTTACAGACTATTGTTCATTATCTTGCTCACCTATGTTTTCTTTCTGTGTGTCTCTCTGTCTCTGTCTCTGTCTCCCTGGCGTGTGTGTGTGTGTGCATGTGTGTGTGCATGCTAAAGATGGAATCCAGGGCTATGTACATGTCATCTACACCACAGCCTTCTCCTAAATTTTCTTTCTTTACTCATCTTCATGTTTCAGATATCGGCTGATTACTTATGTGTTGATCAGACTGAAGCTGAGCTGAATAGAGAGGTAGATGGGTCATTTTGCACTGTGAAGTCACCAAAGGACTCAGTTTTCTTTGGTATTATTGCTTTATTGTTATCGCCCTTTAATTTTTATTTATTTATTTTTATTTTATGTGTATGAATGTTAGGCTGCATTTTCTAAGTAAGTATACCACATGTGTGCAATGCCTGCTGACGTCAGGAGAGGGCATTGGGTCCTCTGAAACTGGAGTTATGAATGGTGGTTAGTCATCATTTGGGTGCTGGGAACCAAATCCGGGTCCTCTGCAAGAGCAAACAGATCTTAACTGCTGAGCCATCTCTCCAGCCCCTGTTTTTTTTTTTTTTTTTTTTTTTTTAAATATATCATGTTCTTGATATATAGGCTAGGCTGGCTTAAACTAGTGATCCTCCTGCCTCTACCTCCTGAGTGCTAGGATTATGGGCATGTGCTTGCCATATCTGTCGTTTTGTTTGTTTAATTTTTTTTTTTTTTTTTTGAGGCAGGGTCTCACATGGACTGGACTAACTTCAAACTCACTAGCTAAGAATGGCCTTGAACTCCTGAACCTCCTGCCTGTACCTCTCCAGTGTTGGGATTCATTCCTATTTCTATAAATTGCCAGACTTTTTTGTGGCATTGTGGATTGAACCTAGGGCTGCGTGCATGCTAGGCAAGTGCTCTACCACTGACAGCACACAGCATAAGGTGTTCTTATGTGCACAGTCTAAAGTAGGTCTACAGCACCATGCCTATGATCCAAGACCTCCAGTCTAAGGATGTAATAAAGAAGCTGTAAACAAAGCTCTGTTCTTATTGAGGTGCAAAGGTTTAGTTACATGGAGCTGCAAGAGAGGCTGGGAAATCAGTGATGTATTCTCTGCAGAAACTGAGTTTAGTAACTGCAAGGGAGAAGAAAAACAAGGCTGCAGGCACAGAATGATTTCTGCTACAATTCCTTTAGCTGCACTCTCTGATGTTCCACATTCATGGATCTGCCTGCTTTGTGATGCCTTTTCATGTGGGTCCTTCACATTCAGTGTCAAAGCAAAACAAAAACCGCAGCTATCACCCCTACATTGCTCCTCCTGCTTTCTCTGTCCTTAGCTGTTATTGCTTAGTTGTCTGAACTCAGCTTTTTAAGGTTCTTCTGTATATCTTAGTTCTTATAGCAAATTTGTGCTGAGCTCTATTTGTTTTTGTTTAAGAAAATTTATGAGAGAGAGAGAGAGAGGAGAGAGAGAGAGAGAAATGTGCTTGCTTGTGTGTGTGTGCATGGGCACAAGTACCTGCCTTAATACATGTGTGGCGGTCAGAGGATAACTTTGCAGAGTTCGTGTTCTCCATTCACCTTTACATGGGTTCTGGGTACCAAGCTCAGGTGGCCAGGCTTGTGTGGTAAATGCCTTTATCTGCAGAGCCATCTCTCTGGCCCTTGTTTTTATTTATTTTTCCTTCTAATGCTGGAAATGGTAGGTAGGTAATTGTTTTCACCAGTGAGCTACAGACCCCACACCTACTTATTTTACCTCTTGAGTTTGTTGTGCTGCTGCTGTCTTGACCCTGAAAATCTCTCCCTTGTGCTATTTCAAGAGCCTTCCGGCTGCCCTGCACCCCAGGAGTTGCTTCCTTAGAGGGCCTGTCTTTCACATAGCTGCCGTGTGTGGGGTACGTTGTCTTTCTCAGCCTTCTATACTTTTGCTAAGCTAGTGCCTTACCACTGAGTTATATCCCTAGACCTCGTTTTCATTTGTACAAATCTATAATAACCTTCCACTTGGTACTATGGATATTGTTAAATATTATTTTTAGAAATGGGACCCTTTTTATTGTTAAAATAAACCCTACCAAACTCTTCTGATTTGTTTTGTTTTGTTTTGGTTTTTTGATCTTTTTTAGACAGGGTCTCCCTGTAGCTCCAGCTTCCTGGAACTCGCTCTGTAGACCAGGCTGGCCTCGAATTCAAAGAGGCTCTACCTGCCTCTGCCTCCCTGAGTGCTGGGATTAAAGGCGTGCACCGCCACGCCCGGCAAACTCTTCTCATTTGTAACAGGTAAGTATGTGCAGAGCTTCTTGAATGAGCATTGTTTTCCTAACATAGTTCCAAATCACTGACCTACAGATGTGAGTTCAAGTCACTTGCAGTTCATAAGCAGCCTCTCCAATCTAGTCACAGCTAATTGTCCCAAATGTGTAACCGGCCAGTATGCCCATCATCATTCCTGCTGTAGCCACATTTACAGCCAGGCGAGGGTCTGTGCTTGCTTCTGTTTCTTCAGCTAGCGACTGTCCATTGCCCATTGGGCTCATTGCCACTCACGTGAAGAACATGAGCTCTGGAGCTAGGAAGACCTGAATTACCAGCTCATCTAAAGCTTATTTTCCTCATCAAAAAAGTGAGCCAGGCTAGTGGATGGACCCACACTGAAGGACATTTGTGGACACAAATTAGACTCTATAGCCTCATTTTATATATATAATAGAGTACATTAAGTTGGCCAAGGGGCAAATAGGGGAGATAACAGTTATGGGAGGGAATCTAAATGACAGAAAATTATGCTGTATGAAAATTACAAAACATCAATAAAAAATTAATATTTCTAAAAAAAAAAAAAAGTGAACCAGGACTGGCAAAAAGACTTAGAGGACAAATGCACTTGCTGCTAAGCCTGACAACCTGAGTTTGGTCCCCAGAACTCACATGGTAGAAGTAGAGAACACCTACTGAAAATTGTCCCTTTGATGTGTACATGCATTCCACGATACATGCAGTCTCCACACACACACACACACACACACACACACACACACAGCTAAATGTCAAAAAGGTGAGCCAAATGTGGTAACTCACATCTGTAATCCCAGCACACAGGAGGCTGATGCAGGAGAGTATCCATGTGTTGTAGGCTAGCTGGGCTATGGAGGGAGACCATGTCCCAATAAATAAGAAATAGAAGACCTGGTGATATCGGAAACTTCATGATCATCAAACTTAAACCACTCCTGTCTTGCATTGTAGTGGCCTCTGCCCAGCCTGCCATGGTAATTTGAAGCAAAAAGCAAGTTTATGCTGACGCATGCCTTTAATCCCAGCACCGGGGAGGCAGAAGCAGGCAGATCTGAATTGAGGCCAACCTGGCCTATGTAGCAAGTTCCAGGTCAGCTGGTGCAACAGAGACACCCTATCCCCACAAACAACAAAACAACAACAACAAAAAATAGACAAACAAAAGAAGTAGATTTTAGTACCTAGAAGGTTGCTGCCAGAGGATCACAAGTTCAAGGACAGCCTGGCCTGGTCTAAAAAATAAAGTGGATTTATTAAAAGAATCTGTGTAAAGATGCTCAGTCAGAACTGAGTATCAGAGTGGCAGCTCTTCCCATCTTTTTAATGCCACTTATAGTTCTGTAACATTATTTTATTTTATTATTTTTTGAGGCAGTGCCTCAACTGTGTAGCCCTGGCTGATCTAGAACCCTCTCTGTAGACCAGGCTGATTTCAAACTCACAAAGCTCCACCTGCATCCACCTCCCTAGTGCTGGGATTAAAGGCCTGTGCCGCTGTGCTTGGCCTCTGTAACATTCTTTTCATGAGTAGCATAGAAAGTAGTTTTCTCTAGTCTATTCTTTTAAAATAGCGTTTTATGGTGTCTTTGATAATATTTTTATTATATAGTTTTCTGGGGATTAAACTCAGGCTTTGTACATGCTAGGCAAGTGACTTACCATGCATCCCTAGCTATAACTTTTGTTAGTCTATTTATGCTTATAAGGTGATTGTCTTACCTCCTAGACAGCTTTGTGAATAAAGTAGGCATGCCTTTGGTTTTAAATGCCTTGCAAAAATAGGCATGAAATAAAATTCTGTTAAATTGGTATGTATTAAACTGAATTGAAATGAAATGAATTTAAAGTGGAAAAATAAAGGCCAAGGCCAACCAATTTCCTAGTCTCTGATTCATCCTCCATATAAAGAATGGATGTGCATATGGTGTCTGTAATAAAAGGAGCAATCTTCTGGATTTCTACATGGAACTGCTGGACCATGAACTAATCTGTAAAACTGCTTTTTTTTTTTTTTTTTTCTCCTGAAGTGCTTTGTTTTGGCATCAGTAGGATAGATGTTGTTTCATTGTCCATGTTTATTGAACCAGGTAGGGGGTTTACAGGGGCATCTGCATGGAAGGCAGAGTTAAAGTGGGGCACTGTCTCAAAATATGACATGTAAGACAAACTGATGTATTCAAGCATGCAGAGTTGACAACACAATCTGCTATTTTTATAGAGGATGTTTTGGCACTAAGTGTAGAGTGTGTATCTATGTGAAAAAAACAAGCTCAACATCAGTTCCCCACCCTCAAAAGAACACTCTTCCTCAATTCTCTATTCTTTTGAATGGCACCACCAGCATTTGTCCTATCCAAGTTCAAAATTTTGAAATCATGTCTTTCTTCCTACTTTTTCCTTTTAATGGCTAGTTGCCAAAGCCCAATCAATTCTCACATTTTCTCTGTCAGTCTGTCTACCCCCCCTCTATTACACACAGGTAGTTTTACCACCTGCTTTAGTCCTTGTCTCTGGATTTTTACTTTCCTTATTTGATATCCTTTAACTTTTAACTTTCCAGGTTAGGTAATATCCTGCCTCTAGTTTATGGTTTTTTTTTTTTTTTTTTTTTTTTTTTTTTTTTTTTTTTTTTAAAAAAAAAAAAAAAAAAAAAAAAGAGGACGATAAATCTTTCACTGTGATATATCAAAATAAATATTTTATTTGGATATTTGTGTTTTTTCCTTTGTTTTCCATTTTATCCAGAAATTTCCTCCATGGCAAGTTTATGTCTTTTTTTAAAAAATATTTATTATTTTTATTCTTTGTGTATGGGTGTTATGCATGCATGTAGGTAAGTGCACCCGTGTCATGCAGTGCTCGAGGAGGACAGAAGATGCTGTTGGATCCCCTGGAACTGGAGCTACAGACAGCTGTTAGCTGCCATGTGGGTGCTGGGATTCAAACCCGGGTCTTCTGCAAGAACAGTGTTCTTAACCGCTGAGCCAGCTCTCCAGCCCCGTAGTTTATGCTTTTTAGTAAGAGCAGCATATTCCTACGTCTGCTCAGAGTAGAATTTTCAACTAGAAATGTCCAAGTTTCTCTAAAGTCTAGTTCTAACTTCCATTTCCAACCTTATCTTTTATTTCTTGCATCCAATCCTTACATCAATGTTAAAGTTTGATCAAACAGGGTTTTTGATGGTTCACTTTATACATCAAGGGCCAAGGGACGCTCAGATTGCTGGTAAAACATTTTCTCTGGGTATATTTTGTGAGGATATTTCTGGAAGAGGTAAGAATGTGGCTAGTTGACTGCCTGAAGAGGGTTTGCTTTTATCATTGTGTGGATGGATGGCATCTTTCAACCTGCTCAGGACTGCGATAGAACAGAAGGAAAAGGGACAAGCATTCTTCCCCTTGAGCTGGCCATCCACTTTTTTTTGGCCCCCTAGACATTGAAATTCCTTGTTATTGAGCCTTTGGAGCCCAAGATTAAGAGCACAGCCCCCACCTCATTCCTGTTCTCTGGCCTTTGACCCCAAATGGGAGCCAGTTTATTGGCCTTTCTAATTCTCTGTCCTTTGAACCGAGAGATCTCTGCCTTCCCGATGGCACAAGCATGGGACTGCTTAGTCTCCATAATCATTGGAGTCAGTTTCCATAATAAATCTCTCCTCACATATGGCTGTTTGATTTCTCTGGAGAGTCTGACTAATACGGGGCTAGCTGTTCTTTTCCCAGGGCCGCCACAGTTTTCTGCCTTTAGCTTCTGCTGGTCTTTCTCCTTAAAATGGGTCAGAGTGCTTTAATGTCTTCCACTTCCTCAGTACTCAGTTTTAGGGAATCTCACTCCAACTCTGACCTCTGTATTGCTTCTCTTAAAATCATCATCTTTGTGCATGATCTCATTGCTTGAAGGACCTTAATGAGGTTTTACAAATTATTATAATTTTTTTTTTTGGTCTTTTTGAGACAGGGTCTCCCTGTAGCCCCAGCTGGCCTGGAATTCACAGAGATCTTCCTGTCTCTGCCTCTGAAGTGCTGTGATTAAAGGCGTGAGCCACTATGCCTGGCTATCATAAAATTTTTATTACATTTGTGTTTGTTTTGAGTGTGCATGTGTGTGGGTGTGCATGTGTGTGCACGTATGTATACCACTGTGCACCTGTGGAGGTCAGAGGACAACTTGTAAGGATTCACTCCATCCTCCCAACATGTGGATCCTCCTGCTGAACCATCTCGCTGGCCCCATTAATGAGACTTTAAGGAACCCATGAATAGCACTCTTCCTCCTAACTCAAGATCTGAATCAAGTAAGGTGCATGCTAAGAGTAAAAGACAGATGAAGATTCTAGCACCATCCTTGTGACTCATAAAGCGAAACCTGGAAAATGTAGCTTATAGTTGTGGAAAATGGACTTCTAGTACCGAATCTAAACTTCCACAAAGCATTCACAACTTAAGCAGGGCAGTGTAGACTAGAAGGTGTTCACCTGCCCCTGGACATAGAGAGGAAGGGGTGATGACTCCTACGCTCAGATCTCGCTCTCAGCTTCCTAGGTGGAGTGAGGTCAAGGCCTTTACACTCCTGCACGAGGACCATGGGCAGTGGGAAGACATGCTTCTGATCTGGATGTGTTGCCCCGCTGCCACGCAGGTCCCTGCCCATCGTGTCTTCTCAAAGCTTCCACTGCTCTGCCCCGCTAGAAATTAATGTCAATTCAACTTTCCTCATGACACAAAGTTGAATATTAAAATAGTTGTTTTTCTTTGAAGTGTTTTCCTTTTATTTGATTTTAGTCTAGCACTGCTACCAGGTGTGTGCATGCATGTGCGTGCGTGTGCATGTGTATGTGTGTGTGTTACATATGTGGCCTTGATCTCAGAGAGATCTACAGAATGGTAGGATTAAAGGCTGTGCCACCACGCCCACCTTGTGTTCATTCTTGTATGCACTGTGCTGGATAGCTTTAGTGTCAACTTGACACACCTGGGTTGAGGAAGCCTCAACTGGGGAATTTCCTCTTTTTAAAAAAATTTTATTATTTTAATTTTATGTGTATGTGTGTATTGCCTGCATGTAGATAAGTGCAACTGTGTTGTGCAATGCCTGCAGAGGTCAGAAGAGGCTATTGGATCCCCTGGGACTGGAGTTACAGACAGTTGTTAGCTGCCATGTGGGTGCTGGGATTCCAACCCGGGTCTTCTGCAAGAACCTGTCTTCTTAACTGCTGAGCCATCTCTTCAGCCCAGAATTGTCTCTTTTGAACTGGCGTGGGGCATCTTCTTGATTGTTGAGTGATGTGGGAGGTCCCAGCCCACTGTGGGTGGTGCCACTCCTGGGCAGGTGGGCCTTTGTTGCATAAGAAAGCAGGCTGAGCAGGGGCCAGGGGAGCAAGTCAGTAAGCACTGTTCTCCATGGCCTGTGCTCCAGCTCCTGCCTCCAGGTTCCTGCCCTGAGTGCTTACCTTGGGCTTCCTGATGAACTATGACCCAGAATATGTAAGATAAAATAAACCTTTTCCTCCCCAAGTTGGTATTGGTCAGAGTGATTTGTCACAGCAATGGAGAGACAAACTAGGACATGCACCTTGGCCGAGGGTGGCATTTTCAACTGAAAAGCAAATGTGACAGTTCATGAATTTCCTATGTAGTGTCCATCTCTCCTCCATATGGTCATGTGCTCTATTCACATTTCTATGGTTATATTTAAAAATTATTGTTTAAATTTAAGAACTTAGTTTTTAAAAAAGTTATTGAAATTTTTGTGATTTTCATACGATATGACTTGATAGTTATATCCCCTCCCTTATCCACACCTCCCCTTACTACTACCTGCCCGATTTAATGTGCTCTATTATACATATAATAAGGCATATAGAGTCCTTTTGTGTCTGCAAATATCCTTCAGTGTGGGTCCATCCACTGGAGCCTGGTTAACCTATCAAGGGTCCCGTCCTTGAAAGAGACTCATTCTCCCCTTCCTAGCAGCCATCAGGTGCTAATACTTCCTCAGGTAGGGTTGGGTTTCTTATCCACTTCCCCATGTCTATGCTGGGATTTTGGTTTGAACTTGAATGGACTTGTGCATGCTGTCCCCATTGCTTTGAGTTCATATGAGTAATTGACCGGTGGTATGAAAAACTTCCTTGTGGTCATCCACCATCTTTTGTTCTTACAATCTTTTTGCCTCCTCTTCCCTGAGTCTTGGGAGGTGGAAGTTTGATATAGGTGTCCTATTCAGGGATAAGCACTCTGCAGCCTCTTGTTCTCTGCACATTGGCCAGTTGGGGATTTCTGTGTGAATCACTATCTGTTGCATAAGGAAACCTCTCTGGTGAGAGTTGAAAGATGCATTAGTCTTATGTGTAGAGGTTGCATTGAAGATGTGTGGCTCAGGGCTAAGCATCTCACAGACTCTTATTCTGTGTCTTGACCAGTCGTGGTATCCTGTGTCAGTCTTCATCTCTTGCAAAGAGACGCTTCTTCAGTGAGTGGTAAGAGGTACACTTGTCTGTAAATATAAGAATACATATTTAGAATACAGTAAGTAATTACATTGGTCTAGAGATGTGGCAAAAGTAGGTTTTTCTCTAGAATATATGACCTCTCCATCCCTATGTATTTAAGAACTTTTTTAGGGGGGGTCTTTTTGAAATAGGGGCTCCCTGTACTCCCAGCTGGCCTGCAACTCACTATGTAGACCAGGCTGGACTTGAATTCACAGAGATCCACCTGCCTCTGCCTCCCAAATGCTGAGACTACAGGCATGCGCCACCACGTCTTGCTTTAAGACCTTAGTTTTTATAAAATTGTTCCTGTTTAAAATATATTTCCATCTAATTTTTAAAAAGATTTATCTATTTTTATTTTACATGTCTTTTTGCCTGCATGTATGTATATGTACCATGCGTGCGCAGTAGAGTAGGAGGTCAGAAGACCATGTCAAATCCTGTGGAATGGAGTTATACATGGTTGTAAGCCACCATGTGAGCGCTGGGAACCAAACTCAGGTCCTCTGCAAGAGAAGCAAGTGTTCTTAACTGCTGAGCCATCTTCCAGCCCCCCAACTGTGTGTTTTGAGTCAGAGACTCACTATGTCACCCTGACTGTCTGGAGCTCTCTATGTAAACCAGGCTGGCGTCAAACTCACAGAGGTCCATCTGCCTCTGCCACCCAAGTGTCAGGATTAAAGGCATGTGCCACCATGCCCAACCCCTAAATGTCAAAACACAGTGTCATTGCAGCCCCCAGATGGCCTGGAACTCGATATGTAGACCAGACTGGCCTGAACTCAGAGAGATTCACCTGCTTTGTTGTGTGGTGTGTGTGGTCCCCACCCTTGAGTGCTGGGACTAAAGGCATGCACCACCATGCCTGGCCAATGCTAAATAATATTTTTAATTCAGGAGAATTCTGTGCTTTATATGTCTTCCCATTCTTCCCTTACTTGTCTAATATAGTCCAAGTACATAGGAATTATTAGTAAGTATAAACTGACCAGCAAAGAGCATCAATGATGTAGATAATGTAACATGTTAGAGCTTAATTTCTAGATGAAGGAAAACAGAAGCTAAGAAAAAACAACAAACATTTTCATATATTTTATAGTTTGGAATTTCTATAAACGAATAGATATTTGCATGTGTTCTATTTAAGGTCTTTCAAATCCATTTTTGTTAAATGTTCAAATGATAGAATGGAATGGAATGTTGACAGAAAAAAAATATTCTCAAAATAACACATGGACTTAAAGCATTGGGAGAAATTAGGTAGGAATTTGGAAAAAAGATTAATATCTGAGCTCATTGATTATTAAAAACAAAATATTTGTAACATTTTAAGCCATTTTGTGTATACTCTTCTTAGAAAATAAGTTATTTATTTAGAATGACTCAATTTGCTTTATATATGTACATGGAAATTCAGATTAATTTTGAATCAAACATTGAAAGTTTAGCAAGGACTCTAGAAATATCTACTATAATTTAGTTTTCTAAAAATAAAACTAACACCCAACATACTACTGGAAAAATGAACAGCAGACCCCAATTCTATCCAAAGGAATACTGACAATGGATTGCCGTAGATGAGGAACAGCTGACCCTCCTGGAACAGGGACCTCTGGCTGACTAGATTTACCAGAAGGGCAGACAGGGGGAATGGATGAGGGTGCTGACAACACAGTGGACAGTGGCAGGGATAGCAGAGTATGGAGGCTCTAGTGGGAGAGGAAGGCTGTCTACCTGATGAGTTTGTATTCATGCTCAGATGCCGAGGAGCTCAGAAGGTGGGTGACTGTGACCAGTAATAGTCATGTATATAGAGATTAGAAATGCATGTGAAAACGTCTTAGTGTCAATAGGCTTGGAATGAATTTTTCTGTATGAAACTGTGTATTTTGACAACGAAGTGGAGATCTTTTTTAAACGTTGGAACCTCATTTAATTTTATGTCTTATAGAGTTTATAATGAGTAAAAGTTTATATAAACGTAATAAATTCATCTGTAAACCTAGAAATGTACAGCCAATTTTGAAAGAGATGTACCCTAGCTCAGAAAAATGTTATTGAATAGGTTAATGCTGTTGTAATGAAATGCTTCTTTTAATTAAAA
>NW_008339003.1:3053335-3070807 GCF_000622305.1 Nannospalax galili
ACAAAAACAAAAAACTAACAAAGAAAAATCCCACAATCTTCTCTTCAAAAATCCCTCTTGAACAAGAGCATTTTTTTAAAAAAGGATTTTATTTATTTTAATTTTATGTGTATGAGTATTTTGTCTGCATGTATGTAAGTATACCAGGTGCATGCAATGCATGTGGAGGCCAGAAGAGGGCATCAACCTCCCTAGAACTGGAGTTAAGGATGGTGTTAGCCACCATGTGGTTCTAGGAACCAAACCTGGGTCCTCTGGAAGAGCAGCAAGTGCTCTTAACTGCTGAACCATCTTTCCAGCCCCAACAAGAAGCTTTTTTATTTTTTATTTTTTTGTCTTTTGAGACAGGGTCTCCCTGTAGCCCCAGCTGTCCTGGAACTCACTATGTAGACCAGGCTGGCCTTGAACTCACAGAGATCTGCCTGCTTCTGCCTCCCAAGTGCTGGGATTAAAGGCGTGTGCCACCATGCCCAGCTTTTTTTTTTTTTTAAAGATTTATTTTTATTTTAACTATGTGTATACATGTGGTGTGTGTGTAACACAAAGTTGCAAGTACTCATGCAGGCCAGAGGCATAGTGCAGATCCCCTGGAGTTGGAGTTACAATTAGGTATAGGTGCTGGGAACTGAACTGAGGTTCTTTGCAAGAGCAGTGCATGTTCTTAACTGAGCCATTTCTGTAGCCCCTAAACAGAAGCCTTTTGTCTTTCGTATACCTACATAATCTTTTCCTTTAATAAAACAAACAACTTGAGAACAGTTAATACCCTACTCTTCTATTGTTCTTGAGTTTTAGGATTAAAAAAAGAAGCCTTTCAATTTAGATAATCAATGGACTCTTCCACCTTTATTATTAGCAGTTTAAGATTTATTTTTATTGGTGCTGGAGAGATGGTTCAGTAGTTAAGAACACTGGCTGGTCTTGCAGAGGATTCAGGTTCGATTCCTGGCACCCACATGGCAGCTAACAACCATCTGTAACTCCAGTTCCAGGAGATTTGACTCCCTTTTCTGACCTCTGCAGTGCTTCACAACATGATGCACCTACCTACGTGCAGGCAATACACTCATACACATAACAACGATTTATTTTTATAATTATGTATACATGCATGTGTGTCTCTTTGTGGGTATGTCCACATGAGTTCAGGTGACTGCAGAGGTCAGAGATATAGTTTTACCTGATGTTACTAGCAGTTATGAGTTGCCTGATATGGGTGCTGGAAGTTGAACTCAGATCCTTCGTAAGAGCAATATGTGTGTGTTCTTAACAACTGAACTATCTCTTCAGACTCCTTTTTTTTCGCATTTTAGATGTTTTAGAATCAGGAAAAAACTGGGATAAATTGAGACTATTTCTTAATTCATAAAATTCCAGGATTTTGGAAAAGGTGCCTTTTGTGAGAATGGCCATAAGATGGTACAATATGATACTTGAAATATAGTGTCATTCATTCGTTCAATTATGCACTCATCAGAAAAACATTTAATAATCCCAATCACATACCAGTAATAATGGTAGGCAGAGACACTGAAATGATTTTTGGTAGAGTTCTGATCTTCAAGAACCTGGACTCTAAGAGAGGTTGCAGTGCTTATAAAAAGCAAGGACAAATAAGTGCTGCAGGGTCTATGTTAGAATTATATGATGACTGGGCTTTGAAAGAATTGGCACTTCTTCAGAGGGTCAGAGTGTGGGTTTTAAAAGCATCACAGAGCTGGGCTTGGTGGTGCATGCCTTTAGTTCCGGCACTCTGGAGGCAGAGGCAGGTGGATCTCTGTGAGTTCAAGGCCAGCCTGGTCTACATAGCGAGTTCCAGGTCAGCTGGGGCTACAGGGGAGACCCTGTCTCAAAAAGACCAAAATAAATAAAATAAAAGCATCACAGAGGGAAAAAAAAAAATCAATGCCAGATGTGGTGGCACATGCCTTTAATCCCAGCACTCAGGAGGCAGAGGCAGGCAGATCTCTGTGAGTTCAAAGCCAACCTGGTCTACAACTGAGGCTGCAGGGAGACACTGTCTCAAAAAAGATAAAACAAAAACCAGAAATGAGAAAACAGAATAAACATTACAGAGGAAGTGCCTCTCAAACAGACTGTTTTATGTAGGTGTATAGTAGGCAATAGATTGAATTGATTGCAGCACTGAGGTGGAGCATGCAGGGAACATCTTTCAGGCCAGAATGTTAAGAAACAGTCTGGTGGGGCAGGAGAGATGACTCAGCAGGTATGAGCATTGGCTGCTCTTGCAGAAGACTGAGGTTCAAATCCCAGGACCCAAATGGCAGCTAATAACTGTCTGTAGCTCCAGTTCAATCTGGTGTATTTAAATAGTTCATTATAGTCAAAGCATAAGGTAAATGAGGAGCCTTGATAATATAGATAGGGGTTGGGTGATGCGTACATTTTAGGGAGGGGTACTTTGGTAGCAGTAGACAGCAGTAGTCTCCAGGGGAGAAATGAGGAGAGTCAGTGCTCTGGGAACCAGAAGAGGTTAGGTCCTCAGGCTTCAGTAATTCAGTGGCTGACTGGATGACGGTGGTATAGTATTCCAGGAAGACAGAGTGCTTGCTTGAAAGCCAGGTTTGATAGTGTAAATCTATAATCTAAACATATGACAGGCTGAGGCAGGAGGATTGACTTCAAGGTCAGCATGGTTATTTAGTGAGATTCTGTCAAGGGAGGTGGGGAAGAGAGTGAAGGAGAAGGACAATGTCTTAAATCAGGCAATACGTGATTGATGCACTGATTGCAACATGACAAGAGATAGATATTGGTGCTACAGGAGAAAGATTGATGTTAGGAGAAAAAAATTATAATGAATTCCTAGTGCAACTGCATTTCAGGATTTGGCTGAGGGCTAGTAGTAAAGAGATGGGGTGAATGGAAAGAATAGGAGCCTCATCATCCTAGACACAAGGCCCAATGCAGGAGAACAGGGTGGAATAGAGGCAGAGTAGTATGAATTTATTTTGGCTGTTCATATTTTTGTATTTTCTGATTGCGTTTACAGAATTAGTGATGACACATAGTAAATGGTAATTTAATGTTTCTAAACTCTGATTAATGACAAAGTATTGACTTTTTCAGTTTCTTTTTTTTCACTGTTGGGATTCAGTTTTAGAGTGTCCCACATGCTAGGCAAGTGGTATTTCCCTGAGCTAGGTCCTTGGCCCTGGTTTACTTTTCTAATCTTTCAAGACCATTGATTAAGTCTGGGCAAGGGCCATGAACTCGAACTCTACTTGGCTGTTTGACATTGAACAAGTTTATTATAATTTCTTTAGAGATCTCATTTCAAAATGGGACAACCTATTAACTAGGAGATTAGTATATCATATTTCTCTTTGCCTAATGAGTTATGAATCAACTAACATTGAGGTGGATGACAAAATATTAGCTTTAGTATTGGAGAAAAGCTGATGAGCAGAAGTGCTTTAGATGTGTGGAAAGGATAAGTTTCCTAATTTCATTCTGTCAATGTAAGTCTTCTAGTGGATTCACTGCACTGTTTGCGGAAATGAACCTCCTTATTTTTATTTCATTCTATTTATTTTTGAGACAAGGTCTTGCTATGTAGCCAAAGTACCCTGGAACTTACTCTGTTGTCCAGGCTGCCCTTGAAATCTCCATCCTCCTTCCTCAGCCCCCTCAGTGCTGAGTTTACAGGTATATACCACCATACCTGGCTCACAAAACCCTGTTTGAGGTTTTTGTGAAAAAATTTAAGAAGGACCAAGATCTGGGGCCATATTTCCTGGCAAGTCACCTGTACACTCCAACAGTTTGAGACTTGGTGGCCTGTGTTGCTTCTTGGGGTCACCTTAACACGGGCTCTGCTGCGCTCTCATCATCCACCAGTCTGTTCATCCCGAAGGGCTGTGAACATTTCCATTCTGCTGCCTTCATGCATTTCAAACATCTGTGGAGATACCTTTTTCCTGTGGTAGGTTGCTTTCTCGGCAGTCTAAGCTACACCAGTTATAGTACTTGATTGTGCATAGCCAACCAGGTTGCACAGCTTTTGAAAAGAACTTCTGTTCCACTATTATTCCTCTTTTGGCCCTATGTATATATTTTTAATTAATATTGGTCTTTTTGAGACAGTGTCTCCCGTAGTTCCAGCTATCCTGGAACTTGCTATGTTGGCCAGGCTGGCCTCGATCTCACAAAGATCTCCCTGCCTCTGCCTCCTGAGTGCTGGGACTAGAGGTGTGTGTTATCACACCTGGCTTATTTTTATTTTTTAATTTATATATATATATACACACACATACATGTATGTGTGTCTTGTGTGTGTATGCCACTTGACTGCAGTGACATGGAAGCCAGAAGAGGGGTTTGGAGCCTCTGCAGCTGGATTTAAAGGTGGTTGTGAGCTCCCTGATATGGGTGCTGGGAACCAAACTTAGGTCCTTTGGAAGAACAGCAAGCACTCTTAACCACTGAACCTTTTCTCCAGCCCCCACCCACAATATTTTTTTTTTTAATATTTTACTTTTTATTATTTTTATTTTATGTGTAATACTTTATTGCCTGCATATATGTAAATGCACTCATGTCATGAAATGCCTACAGAGGTCAGAAGAGGGCATTAGATTCCCCTAGAACTGGAGCTATGGACAATTGCCAGCCACCATGTGGGTGCTGGGAATTGAACCAGGGTCCTCTGCAAGAGCATCCAGTGCTCTTAACTGCTGAGACATCTCTCCAGCCCCTTGTTTTGTTTTTTGAGACAGAGTTTCACTACACAGCCCTGGCTGACTTGGAACTCACTATGGAGACCAGGCCTGCCTGGCTCTGCTTCCCAAGTACTGGGATTAAGGCATGTGCCATCACACTTGGCTTGGCCCTATATGTTTTTTAAAAGATTTATTTGTATTGTTTTTTATTCACTTATCTATTTTTTTTTTTTTTTGAGACAGTGTAGCCACAGCTGGCCTGGAACTCACTATGTAGACCAGGCTGGCTTTGATCTCACAGACATTTGCCTGCCTCTGCTTCCTGAGTGCTGGGATTAAAGACATGCACCACCATGTCCAGCTTATTTTTATTTGTGATTATGTGTGTGTGTGTGTGTGTGTGTGTGTGTGTACATGTATGTGGGGCACTGGATGCCCTAGAACTGGAGGTGGTTGTGAGCTGCCAGACATGGATGCTAAGAACTTAATTCAGGGCCTCTGGAAGAGCAGAAATTGCTCTTAACCACAAAGCTGTCACTTTATTTTTCGAAACACAATTTTATAGAATACAAAATATTTCCTTCAGAAGATATATATTGTTATGGCATAAGTACCTGTGATGATTATCAATATTTTTAATACTAATTATTTGTATCCAGAATAATTCAAATCAACTCTGTGACATAAGAACTATCATAGGTGAGAAAAGGAGAGCTGTGGCAGGGTTAGATGACTTATTCAAGGTTCTGTGTTTGAAGAGTGACAGAGCCAGGTGTCTGGCCCTTGTGTCCATAACCTTAACCACTATGTCACTGATCTCTTTGAAGAAACAGCAGATGGAAAATAACAATGGGAACAATAGGGAGCAGTGAGGAGAATAGTATCAAAGTCCCATTCTTCACATCTTAGCCATATGTAGACTGAAACAAAGGGAAAGTTAGGAGAGCAACTTGACAGAACCATTGTGTCTCAGCCCACAGCTAAGAGCACCATCACTGAGGACAAAATCTACCTAAAACATTTTGAAAAATTTATGTGTATGAGTGTTTTGCCTGCATGTGTGCAGTGCCCACAGAGGCCAGAAGAGGGCATTGGATCCCTTGTAACTGGAGATATGGGTGGTTGTTAGCCACCACATGGGTGCTGGAACTAAGCCTGAATCCTCTACAAGATCAGCCAGTGCTCCGCCCAGCCATTTCTCCAGTTCCCACAAAGGTCATTTTGAGATTATTCAACTTTTTAATTTTTCCTTTCAAAGTTTCCCATTTCTGGCCCTTCTCCTCGCATTGTAGGTAGATAATCCTTTCCCGCAAGAAGTACAGAAGCACTATGCAACTTGTTCCTGCCCTCTTACTAGAACTGGTCATGAAGAACCTAGACACAGAAAATACCACTCTTGGAAGGTTGTTCAGGGCTGGTGAGATGGCTTAGTGGATAGAGGCACTTGATGCCAAGCCTGCCTAACTGAGTTTGATTCTAAAGACCCATGTGGTAGAAGGAGAAGTAACTCCCACAAGTTGTCCCCTGACCTCCACATGTGTATGGTGGCATGTACATTCCCACGCACACACATACGCATAAATAAATGTAAAAAAAGGAATAAAGAAAATATATATTTTTTTAAATTTGAAAAAAAAGATGATGGCCTTAGGGTGTCGATAATAACCTGTGTGCAACCATGGCGTCCCTAGTGATGGTGCCAAAGTCTTTTTAAGAAAACGGCAAGCAGTATGTCCAGTCAACGTTTAAACAGTCTCATAACTAAATACTTCTTAGGAAAAATAAGGGAGAGCTTGACCTTCTTATTAGTTATACTCCTTAAAGGGCCATATTTTTACATAAGATTATTAATTTCAATATTTTATACTAATATAACATATTTTTAAAACCCTTGATGCTCTTATTTAGTACCTATTTCCACAGCCTCCTTCCAGAACTGAGACAGGAGGAACAGAGTTGTCTAGTGAGATGTGGTGGCCTGGCCTCGGCAGGCCATCACCCTGAGGCCTGCAGAGCTGACTTCTCTTAAGCTCTTACCCCTACACAGTCTCTATTTGCTGCCAGCACATGTGACTGGAAGCCACATGTACTCTGCTGCCCAAAGTGGTGTAAAGAACGTCTCCATTCCAGAGCAAGCTGGTGTAGTCTGCATGGGAGCAGCCACACCTAACTTCTGTGGGACCACTTTGCCAGACCACGGCTTTCTGTCCAAGGCTTCCTCTCATACAGCTTATTTGGCATTAGATTGTGGAGAGGAATTGGCATGTTGAGTTTGCTTCTTGATTTGACGACCTTTGCTACAAGAGAGATATTAATAAAAAGATGAAGTTTTATTTGTTTCCCAAGTTTGCCTTGTTCTCCATGATGCTTGTTGGCTAGCTACCTAGTAGAAACAAGCACTCAGGGATCTCTGCTCTGCCAACAATGTACTGACAGCTATCTGCAAACAAGGATGCTGTTTCATTGGTAGGGTGGTACGCGCTAGAAAATTGGCTCCATCCTATGTGGAAAACAGCTCTGCTGGAAAGAATTCATGGCGGTTTGTGATGATGGCAGGGTTCTGTCATTTAGAGAACAAAACATTCTTTTACCATATTTGCTTTTCTCCTTGTTTTTCATCTACATCGTCTCTTCAAGCCAGATTTGCCATTTAATGTGACCCAAGGTTTCATAGTCCTTTCCTTTTTAAACAGTTTTTATTTAAACACTAGAAAATAAGAAGACTGTTTAACTGGACCCACCCCATTACTTACTGGAAAAGATACTTGAACCCTCTGAGCCTTAAAGTATCTGGAAAAATGAATTGATTGGAAAAAATGACTTCTAATATCTTTAGATATAAAAATTATGTCCCCTTATATTTTACACAAAAGGCAGTTGTTGCTCAACCAGGGACTTACTGACTCTCATGTGTTTGGTGACTGCAAGTACATATAGCAGAGGTCAACATTTCAAAGAGGAATTTAGGGGTCTTAATTCTTGCTCTTCAAGATTGGGTGACTGGGGGTATTGTAACTTGGAGCTGTTAGTTACCCATAGGGATTGCCAAAGGACACAAAAAATTCGCTTCACTGTTAATTTTGCTGGACTTTTCTAAGGGTAAACAAGCTTTCTTTCTCAAGTTTACAAAGCTGTTCTTTCCTCAGGGAAAATAGTTGAAGTTAAAAGGTGTAAAGCTTTAGATCTAATTCAATGGCTGAGATTGAAAGTCAAGTATAAATCTTAGAACTACTCTTTGCTGGGAGGCAGAGAACTGTGGCTACCCTCTGATGTGGGGGCATGCAGGAGGAGCCCAGGAAGTCCCTGCAAGGGGGCAAACCAATTAAGTGAAAGTCTTGAACTGAAATATCTTTTCATTGTGGGTGAGAAGCCACAGACTTAAAGAAAAGGGCTGTTGTTTAGCAAAGGGCTAATTAGCTGGCTACCCTCAAGCTCTTGGGTTTTTATCTTATTAGGGCAAGAAAAGGCTGGAATTGCATATGGACCATTTCTTGGTTGGAATTCCAATGAACCTGGTATTTCTAAAAGCATTTCTGATGAGAAAACATTTCTCTTGAAAGCTGGGTATGTCTAACTAGGACATAGACAGAGACCCAAACTAAATAGCTCTAGTTCTGATACCCCGAGTGAGGGCTTCCTAAACATCTTTTTCACTACTGACTTGTTGGTACAAGTACATTTTAGTCTGTTATGGAAATAGAGTATGGAATAAAAAATCCATAGTTTTCTAACTCAACTATATAAAATCTTAGCTGTGCACTAAATGGGTATTTGTTCTAAAGGCAAGTTATTTGTATTTGCATATAAAATGAGATATGTACAGGGATGTTAAGAAGACTAAATTAAATTTACTGGTGTTGTTAATGTCACAGAGTTCTGAAAAGGCTTCTAACCCTAACATGATGTAATTTTTTTTTAAACATGGTTTTTCCAGTATAGCAATGTTTTATTATAAGCATGAACTGATCTATTTCTTTGCTAACAACAAACATGTAAGCATATTTAAGTTGGTGAGATGGGTAGTCATAGCTTGTGGTAGGGCATTAGGATCACACTTACATGAATAAGAAAAGCATGAATAAGAAAATTTTTCCTTATTTAAGAGACTTAAGAACTCGCAGTAAGTTCAAATTTTGGCTCACTAATTCATATCTAGAGTATGCTGCTTACTGAGTGACGGTGAAGTATTGCCTTCTCAACCTTAGCTCTTTTTCTAAATATTCTGAACATAATAATATTTCTAGGTAATTATGAAGGAGAAAGAAAATAAAGAGTTAAAGAAAATGCCTGTAATGTGTGCAGTGTCTAGGAAAGGTCAGTGATCTTCATTGCCTGTGCCTCTGTCTTTAAACTTGGGAACATTCAACCTGTGTGTGTGTGTGTGTGTGTGTGTGTGTGTGTGTGTGCGTGTGCACATGTGTATACACATGCATGTGCAGGCCAGAGGACAGCTCTGGGTATTGTTCTCTAGGTGCCAATAAACTTCTTTAAATTTAAATTTGAACTTTTTATCTTGGTTACCTACCAAAATTTCACGAGAAGTCCCTAGTGCTGAAGATACTACATACATGAGCTGTAGAACAAATAAGGAGATATCAAGTTGGTGCTGACTTTTCAGCTTCATTTCTACTGGATAGCATCCATAGTTCTGGAAGGTGCTTTGCGTGCTACCAGAAGGAAAAAAAAATAACCATCAACCTACCCAGCTGTGCATCCTGTGAATCTCAATAAATAAACTGGTCTGGCAAGATATGCCCACAGTGCAATAGTGGCATGAATGTTATGGGAATAACCAATCACTCTTTAATTGGATTTAAGGTTCCCTTCATAAGATGAAGTCCATACCTGACATTGATATTAAGCTTAGGATCTGTGGCTAGATACGTCATAGGTCATAGGTCATAGGACATAGGGGAGAATCTAACACTGAAAACTGACTCATAATAACTTCTTGTTATACTCATAGATTAATGCATCTCTCAATTCTTCAACAGAGAAGTTTCCTTATATAACAGATGGTGATTAACACAGAGACCCACAACTGGCCCATGTGCAGAGAAAAAAGAGACTTCAGAGTGCTTATCCCTGAAAAGGACACCTGTGTCAGACTTCTGCCTCCCAAGGCTCAGAGATCATTGAGGAAGAGAGGGAAAAAAAATCCTAAGAGTCAAGGGTGGTGAATGACTACAAAGAAATAGAGTTTTCCAGACAGCTGGGCACTTACTCATAAGAACTCACAGCAATGTTAAGAGAATGCACAAGTCCCATGCTAGCTCAAACCAGGCAAAATCCCAGCATAGACATGAGGGAGTGGGTAAGAAACCCCAACCCTACCTGAGAAAGTATTAACAACTGATGACTGCTGGGTGGGGGAGAGTCAGCCCCTTTCAAAGATGAGACTCTTGGTAGGTTAACCAGGCTCTGATGGATGGACCCACATACCCACTTGAAGGACACTGGGGTTATAAATTAGATTCTATAGATTGCATTAAATTGGGAAGGGAGTAGTAAGGAGAGGTGTGGATGGGGAGGGGATATAAAATATCAAATTATATTGTATGAAAATCACAAAAACTCAATAAAAAATCTGAATATTCTTTGAAAATTTCATATATGTATACATTATATCTTGGTCATATTTACCCCAATTCCCTTCTCCAATTCCCCTGTGCCCCCCAACACATCTCCCAACTTTATAGCCTCTTTCTCTGTCTGTCTGTCTGTCTGTCTGTCTGTCTCTCTCTCTCTCTCTCTCTCTCTCATTTTTATAACCCACTGAGTCCAAATAGTACTACCTATATGCACATGTGTGTTGGTTATGGTGGGCAATCAAGAGCAATGGTATACTAATTACTTTTCTGTTGCTATGATAAAACACTGTGACTAAAAGTGACTTTTGGAAGAAAGAGTTTATTTTGACTTACACCTCCAGGAGAATAACGTCTGTCCTGGTGGGCAGCAGGCGGCAGGCCTGGTGACACAAGGAGGAAGCTGAGAGTTCACATTTTCAACCACAAAGTAGATTAAGTGAGCTAGAAGTGGGATTGAGGCTGTGAACGTTCAAAGCCACCCCCAGTGACATGCTTCCTCCAACAAGGCTTCACCTCTGTTCCATGACCTCCCCAAAGAGAGCCACCAGCTGGGGACCAAATATTCAAATATTTGAGCCTATTGGGGGCACTTCTCACTCAAACTACAATAAATGGAACTAGCCTGCATTGTTTTTGATGCTTCTGGGCCCTTTTTGACCAATAACTCATAGATAAATAACCCATGCAGGCACTGAGATTTTCATTTAATGATCCGTGTCTTCTGAAAGCATTATTCACCTAGGTGGCATACCTCTGGCTTGAAAACTAGCGAGGTTTCATAAGGCTTCTTCCCGTTCCCACGTTCCTTCTTATCACATGTGTTCTATTATACCACATGACGTTTCTGAGACAGGGTCTCACACTGGTCTGGAATTTGCTAATTATGGTATTATACTGGTTAGTTTGACTTGAAACAAACCAGAGTCACTTGAGAAGAGAGAACCGCAGTTGTTAACTGGAATTTCCTCCATCTGATTAACCTGTGGTCATATCTGTGAAGCATTTTCATAAAAACATTGATGTTGGAGGGCCAAGCCCACTGTGGGCAGTGCCATCCCTGGGCACGTGGCCCTAGCTGTATAAGAAAGATAGCCAAACAAGCCAGGCAGGGAAAGCAAACCAGTACACAGTGTTCCTTCATGGTCTCCGCTTCAGTTCCTGCCTACAGGTTCCTGTCTTGAGTTCCTTTCCTGACTTCCCTCAGTGATGGACTGTCACTTAGAAGAGTAAGATTAAATAAATCTTTTCTTCCTCAAGTTGTTTTTGGTCAATGTTTTATCATAGCAATAGAAAAGCAAACCAATACAGAACCTGATGTATCCTATGAAGTTTTGCTATAGGTAGAGTTTATAAAATCCGCTCTGTATCCTGATATTAGTCAGTCAGTATAACCTAGGAGACCATTTGTATAAAATGATAAAATGACAATAAAAGATTGTGGCTAAATATGTAGCAAAAATCATAAGTTGAGAAGTCTTCAGGTACTTTGTGTTTATGTTTACATAAACTAGATGGAGTGTTGTTCTTTTTTAAAAAAAATGATTTATTGAGAATTTCATACATGCATAAAAGGGGTTTTGATCAAATCCTTGCTCACTCCCTCCACTCCAACTCCTCCCATATCTCCCCATCACTTTTTTCTGATAACTTCATGTGCTCTTTCTTCTTTGACTGATTGATTGATTGATTGATTGATTGATTTTTTGGTCTTTTTGAGACAGGGTCTCCCTGTAGCCCCAGCTGTCCTGGAACTCACTATGTAGACCAGGCTGGCTTTGAACTCACAGAGATCCGTCTGCCTCTGCCTCACAAGTGCTGGGATTAAAGGTGTGGGCCACCATGCCCGGCATTATTTATTTATTTTTATGGGGCTTTTGGCTACTCTAACATTCCCCCCTTCTGAAGAGGTAACCCTAAAATCTTTTAAGGATTAGATACAATCTCCCAAATACTTTTGACATTTTTGGTCTTTGGAGCAGAGTATGTTGCTAAGAGGCCGAAGGCATTGTGACTTTTAGCCAGGAAACTGGCTACTTTTCTTTGGGGTCTTTTTTACCCTAACTGCCTAGCCAATTCCTACCTCCTATTCTTATCACACCATCCTCTGAAGAGGTTACCCAACTTGCGGATAGGGAATTGGGATGCAGACCATCTGGCTTCTTTCATGCTGAACAGGGAAGTAGGGTGAGGCAATTGGAGTACCCCTTCAGTGGTCTATCTAAAAGACTCCAAAATTGCATAACTCTTATCTCTAGGGGGAAAAGAAAGCCCTTGAATTGTGAATAGGAGTTGTGAAGGAGAGGTAAAGGCAAGAGTAATAAAAAAAGTCAGAACAGGGCAGTTTTCAAATGCACCCTGCTGATAACAGGAGTCTCTGCATTGAACGCCAAGCCCGTGGGCTATCCGGACATAGAGAGACTGCTACTTTACACAACAGGGGTCCCCAACAAGAGTCCATTGGAATTTCTTGAAAAGGTCTTCCAATAGCATCCTTCTATTGGGTTCTTCCTCATTTTTCTGTCTTCCAAGGCTGGACTCTAGAGTGATGGATTCAGGATTTACTTTCACATATTTTGATAGCTGTTAGAGTGGTTAGAATCAGTGTCAGTTCCCTCTCAAAGGCTTCTAGATGGGGGAGAAAACAAATTTATCCATCATTTTAGAACAATAGCTATACAGGTGGGCACTACAGTATTGGAGACCAAGATTTGAAGTCTTACATCTGAGCAGCACTTTCTAGTTATGAACAAAACCATCAATGAGAAATATTGTCTAAATATCTTTTTGTATGGACTTAAGCCTAATGTCTGGGAAGTGCAATCCCTTGAACTCTTAAAGAAATGTACTGATGACTTTACTCTTTGGTCATACCTTCCTTTGGGTGTTTAAGACCATACAGTTGGCCCAAATAAATCAATTTATTTTTACTCTTAAGGTCATTGGAGAATCTGTTCCTCAGGGGTCACATGGGCTTGGGAGGAGCCCCTGGCTCCTTTCTTTTACCAGTTCCATCTATGTAAAGGTCCTACTCAACTATGGCTGGCTTCACTTGGAAGCATGGAGGAGATGTTTCCTCTGAGTTGACCCTCTTCTTTGTAGACTGGACACTGGTTCAAGTCCATATCATGGGGTCTCCATGTCCTCCCTGAACAAGAGGACAGGTGACTCACCACAGTTACAGGACATTTTGAGAGATGTTCCATAGTCCCCTGGAACTTAGTTGGCCTTGGAGGGCAAGGGGCAAAAACTGTCCTTTAAGTCCTTCTGACCAGATTAGTATAGGCTTCAAAGTATGACTTAAACATCCATATCCAATAAGGTTAGTTCCACCAGTATGGTACTTTGAATTACTATGTGCTATGTAAATAAAATTTGGGTATAAAACCAAATGTTCTCAGATAAACCTTGATTAGATATATATTTTGTTCCTTAAACTAGTTGACTAAACTATGACCTTAGAATTTTTTTTTTAAAATCTTTTTGAGGCAGGGTCTCCCTGTAGTCCAGCTGTCCTGGAACTCACTATATAGACCAGGCTGGCCTTGAACTCACAGAGATCCGCCTGCCTCTGCCTCCCCAGTGCTGGGACTAAAGGTGTGCGCCACCAAGCCTGGCCGACCTTAGAAATTTTAAGATTATGTGTATGTTATTTTTGTCTCATCCTTTATGTATCATAACAAACGTACACAGACCTTCATCACTTGCTTAGGCTTTCTCATTTTTTCCGTCTAATTAGGAAAATATCTCCATTCCCATTTCCTTTTAACCTCTTTTACAGTCTCATTTTCTTTCTTTCTTTTCTTCTTCTTCTTCTTCTTCTTCTTCTTCTTCTTCTTCTTCTTCTTCTTCTTCTTCTCCTTCTTCTCCTTCTTCTTCCTCTTCCTCTTCCTCCTCTTCCTCTTCCTCTTCCTCTTCTTTTTTAGTAATTATGAGACACAATAGCATTAACAAATAAATTTCCCATCTGTTCTGAGAATTCTTTTCCTAGGGATACTAAACAATGCTTATTCTCTTTTAAGGTTCTAGTGTCAAGCCAATGTTTGATTATAGTTTTACTGGGGAACAATGAATTTATTAAGCTTACTTACTGAGATAACTGAGGGGTTGCTGAGGTGTATGAATGAACTGAGGGTATGAACACTGGAAAGCCTTTACCCAGCATGGGTTAAGCCTTCTCTTCCTAGTCTTCCCCAGATTGTGTACATTAGCCCTTCCCAAATCAAGGAGACCATGTGTGATTAGGGCCAAATTACATACAATTGGCTGGGAAGAGTGGCTGGATATTCCCGTGAGGGTCCAGTGACCCTTTTTGCCCCTCCTTTAATGAAGGAGTATAACCATCAACAAGCCCAATTGTGATGATGTTTAGCAATCAGGTACAGCTGAAGTCATGATGATGGTAGTTATTTCTTGCAGAAAAGTCTGCTGTACAGCATCATTTTATTAAGAGGACATGGAATTTAAAAGGATTTGGTGCTAGGATCCACAAATGAGGGAGAACATATGAGTTTTATTTTTCTGAGTCTGTGTTACTTCACTTAGTATAACAGTTTCTAGATCCATCCATTTACTTGCAAATTTCATTATTTCATCTTTCTTTACTGCTGAATAGAACTCCATTGTGTAAATATACCACATTTTTGTTAACAGCTTGTCAGTTGAGGGCACTTAGTTTGCTTCCATCTCTTAACTATTGTGAAAAGAGCAGCAACAAACATGGTTGTAAAAATGTCTCTGCAGTAGCATGAGTCCTTTGTGTATATGCCAAAGAGTGGTATGACTGGGTCATATGGTAGACTCATTTTTCGTTTTATAAGAGTTCTCCACACTGTTTTCCATAGAGGCTGAATGAGTTTGCAATCCCACCAGCAGTGAATGAGCATTCCCCTTTCTCCATATCCTCGTCAGCATTTGGTATCATTTGTATTCTTGATCCTAGCCAGTCTGTTTGGGGTAAGGTGATACCTTAGGGTGGTTTTAATTTGCATTTCCCTAATTACCAACAATGTTGTTCACTTTTTGAGATGTTTCTTAGCCATCTTCATTTCTTCCTTTGAGAACTCTCTGTTTAGATCTTTAGCCCATCTTTTAATTGGGTCACTTGATTTCTTGATTCTTTGTTTTTTGAGTTCTTTTACATATTCTGGATGTTAAACCTCTGTCATGTGTCACTGGTGAAGATTTTTTCCCATTCTGTGGGTTTTATCTTCACTTTTTTTTTGACTGTTTCTTTTGCTGTACAGAAGCTTTTTAGCATAATGAGGTCCCACTTGATGATTTCCGACTTTAATTCCTGAGCAACTTCTGTCCCATTTAGAAAATCCTTTCCTATACCTATATCTTGTAAGTTACTGCCCATATTTTCTTCTAATAGTTTCAGGGTTTCCAGTTTCACATTGAGGTCTTCGATCCATTTAGAGTTGACTTTTGCTCAAGGTGAAAGATAAGGATCTAGTTTCATTCTTCTACAGGTGGCGATCCAGTTTTGCCAGCACCATTTGCTCAAGATGCTGTCTTTCCTCCAGGTTCTTGGCACCTTTGTCAAATATCAGGTGGCTGAAATTGCATGGACTCAGATTTGGGTCTTCAATAATGTTCCATTGTCTATTTTTGTGCCAGTACCATGCTGTTTTTATGACTATAGCTTTGTAGTATACTTTGAGATCTGGTATAGTAATCGCCCTAGCATTGCTCTTTGTGCTCAGTGTTGCTTTGGCTATCCGGGGTCTTTTGTGCTTCCATACAAATTTAAGAATTTTTTTTTTCTAATTCTGTAAAATAGGTCATGGGTATTTTGATTGGGATTACGTTGAATCTATATATTGATTTTGGTAGGATGGACATTTTCACAATATTGATTCTTCCAACCCACATGCAGGGTTGGTCCTTCCATTGCCTGATGTGTTCCTCAATCTCTTTCTTTAATGGTTTAAAATTTTCATTGTACAGACTAATGGTCAGATTTATTCCCAGATATTTGGTCTTTGGTCAGATTTATTCCAAGATATTTTATTTATTTATTTATTTGCAGCAATTGTGAATGGGTACAGCATTTCCCTGTACTCTTTTTCCAATTGCTTGTTATTGGTATATAGAAAGGCTAGTAATTTTTGTAGATTGATTTTAAAACCTGCAACTACACTGAAAGTGTTGATCAGTTCTAGGAGTTTTCTGGTGGAACTTTTGGGATCTCTGAGGTATAGTCTCATATCATCTGCAAAAAGTGATAGTTTGACCTCTTCTTTTCCAATTAGTACTCCTTCCATTTCTTTCTCTTGTCTTACTGTTCTAACATGAGTTTTAAGCACTACATTGAAAAGGAATGGAGACCGTGGACAGCCTTGTCTGGTTCCTGATTTTAGTGGGAATGCTTTCAGTTTTTCTCCATTTAGAGTGATGTTGGCTGTGCATTTATTATATATGGCTTTAATTATGTTGAGGTATGTTCCCTCCAGTCCAATTCCTTCTAGGACTTTGAACATAAATGAATGTTGAATTTTGTCAAAGGCCTTTTCTCCATCTATTGAGATGACTATGTGGTTTTTGTCTTTACGTCCAATTATGTGATTAATGATGTTTATTGAATTGCATATATTGAACCATTCCCACATCTCTGGGATAAAGCCGACTTGATCATGGTGGATGATCTTTTTGATGTACATCTGTATGTGGTTTGCAAGTATTTTGTTGAGAATTTTTGCATCTATGTTCATTAAGGATATGGGTCTATAGTTTTCTTTTTCAGTTGTGTCTTTACCCAGTTTGGGTAGTACAGTGATGTTGGTTTCATAGAAGGAATTTGGGAGTTCTCCTTTTGTTTCTGTCGTTTTGAATAATTTAAGTAGTATTGGTTGGAGATCTTCTTTAAATATCTGGTAGAATTCTGGTATAAATCCATCTGGACCTGGGCTTTTTTCCATTGGGAGTCTTTATATTACTGTTTCGATTTCTTTATGTGTTATGAGTCTGTTTAAACTGTTTATCTCTTCTTGGTTTAGTTTTGGTGGTTCCCATGCTTTTAGATACCCATCCATTTCTTTTAGATTTTAAAATTTAATAGCATAAAGGTTTTTTTTTTTTTTTCTTTTTTTTTTTTGGTTGTTTTGAGACAGGGTCTCCCTGTATCCCCCCCCCTCCCCGGCTGTCCTGGAACTCATTGTGTAGACCAGGCTGGCCTTGAACTCACAGAGATCTGCCTC
>NW_008339003.1:3070929-3084528 GCF_000622305.1 Nannospalax galili
CTTTCAAGTGTCTTGAGTTGCAATGTTAAGTCATTTATTTGTGTTCTTTCTGATTTTTAAATGTAGGTACTTAGAGCTATAAACTTCCATCTAAGGACTGATTTTAAAATATCCCAGAGGCTGTGTTGTGTTGCATTGTCCTTTTCATTGAATTCCAGGAATTCTTTTATTTCTTTCTTAATTTCTCCTTTGACCCATTCATTGTTTAGGAGTGTGTTGTTTAATTGCCAGGCATTTGTGTAGTGACTAGGGCTTTGTCCAGTGTTGATTTTGAGCTTTATTACATTGTGGTCTGATAGAATGCATGGAATTATTTCAATTTTTTAATATTTGTTGAGGTTTGTTTTGTGGCCTAGTATGTGGCCAGTTTTTGAAAAAGTTCCATGGGGTGCTGAGTAGAATGTGTAGTCTTTGGTGTTTGGGTGGAATATTTGAAAGAGGTCAGTTAGGTCCATTTTATGTATGGTATCATTTAATTCAGATGTCTTTTTATTTTTTGTCCAGTTAACCTGTCTTATGGAGATAGTGGGTATTGAAGTCCCCATCTATTACTGAGTTGGGATTAATCTGTTTAACGTCCTGTAGCGTTGTTTTTTTATGAATTTGGTGCACCAGAGTTTGGTGCATATATGTTAAGGATTGTAATATCTTCTTGGTTAATTGTTCCTTTGATCAGAATGAAGTGATCCTCCTTATTTCTTTTGATTAGTTTTACTTTGAAGTCTATTTTTTCAGATATTAGAATTGCAATCCATGCTTGTTTCTTAGTGCGATTTGCTTGGAATATTTTTTTCCATTCTTTACTTTAAGGTAGTGCATGTCCTTGAAGGTAAGATGATTTTCTTGCAGACAGCAAAGAGATGGATTTTGTTTTTTAATCCATTCACTTAGCCTGTGTCTTTTGATTGGGGAGTTCAGTCCATTGATATTTAAGGTTGTTATTGAAAGATGTGTATTGGTTGCCATCATTTTGATTCCTGTTTGTGTTCTGTCTAATTTTGTGTTTCCTTAATTATACCTTTATTTTCTTTCATTGCCTCTGGGGTATAGTTGTTTCGCTCTCCGCTCTCTGTATTGCTTCAAGTATTCTTTGAAGGGCTGGTTTTGTGGCATGTATTCTTTCAGGCTATTCATGTCATGGAAGATTTTTTTCTTTCCCCTTCAAATATAATAGACATTTTTGCTGGGTAAAGTATTTTGGGCTGGCATCTTTTGTCTTGTAGGACTGGAGATACTTTGGTCCAGGCTCTTCTGGGTTTCATAGTTTTCACTGATAAGTCAGCTGTAATTCTGATGGTCTTTCCTTTATATGTCATTCATTTTTATTTTGGAGCTTTCAGTATTCTCTCTTTGTTCTGTACATTTAGTGTTTTATTATATGTCATAGGGAGTTTGTTTTCTGGTCCTGTCTATTTGGTGTTCTATGTGTTTCCTTTATTTGTATAGGGATGTCTTTCCTTAATTTCTGGAAATTCCCTTCTGCAATTCTGTTTAAGATCTGCTCAATACCATTAGCCTGAAATGCTTCTCCTTCCTCTATGCCTATGGTACGTAGATTTGGTCTTTTCATGGTGTCCCGCATCTCTTGCATATTCCATTCCTGTGTTTTTTTTTTAATATCCCTAAACTTTGCTTGAGTGGTCCAATTTTTCAACTTTATCCTCCAGTGTTGATATTCTGTTTTCCATTTCATTCATTCTAGCATTGAGGCTTTCCCCTGTTGTTTCAAGTTGGCTTATTGAGTTTTGCACTTCCTTCTTCATTTCTGCTTGAGTTTCCTTCAGTGTTTCTCTTTTGTGAATTCATTCATAAGTTTATCCCTATCTTTTAGTTCTTTGATTTGTTTGTTCGTGTGTTTTTTTGAATTCATTGAATTCCTTGATCATGTTTATGATTGTTCTTTTAAATTCAGTGTCTCAGGTTATCTCTAGGGGTTCTCCTTGAAGAACTCTTCTACAGGATTTGTGGAGTTTGGTGGGGACATAGTGTTTTGGCTTTCTATTTTATTATTCTTTCATTGTGATTTTGGCATATGAATTTCTTTTGTTGTTTATGATTCTGATATGAGAATTAAGTTAAAGTATGCTTCTGTTTGTATTATTGGTATGCCTCAGTCCTTTCCTTATTGGTTGTGTAAAGCTGGTTGGTACAGGTTTCAGGTTCTCTCAGGTTTTATTTTGGAGGGAACTGATGGCTTCAGATCAGCTACTTAGGAGCACCCACAGAAGCCCAAGTCAGATTTCGGTCAGGTACACTCAGGCTTCCTTCTAAGGTTTGGACCCCATGACATGGAGGCAGGATCTGGGTGCTCTCAGGCAGCCCCCTGACTTCTCAGCTCCTATGTCAGAGGGAGGCCAGAACCGGCACTCTCTGTGGTCCTATTCCTTTTTATCTTTTATTGACACTTGATAATTATAGAAAAGTGATAAATGCAGTAACAAAACACAAACAAATGAAGATAGTAAAATTCATTTATTTATTTAACCCAGGAATTAATCCAGGGTTAATTTATTCATGTTAAAAGAGTTGTAAACATTTTTGTACATTTTGTCATTTTTTTAAAAAAGGTAGTTATGTTTTACTGAGGTCCTGGTGTTAAATTCCAGGTTTTTTTTTTTAAAGACTTATTTTTATGTCTTTGTGTGTGTGTGTGTGTGTGTGTGTGTGCGCGCGCGCGCATGCGTGCTTGTGTACATGCATGCGTGCAGGTGCCTGTAGAGGCCAGAACATGGCGTGGATTTCCTGGAACTAGTGTTACAGGCACTTGTGAGCTGCCCTATATGGGTGCTAGGAACTGAACTCTGGCCCTGCAAGAGCAGTACATTTTCTTAATGACCTGAGCCATCTCTCTAATCCCCTCCAGTCTTTCTTCCCTTCCTCCCTCTCTTCTTCCAAGCTTGAGCAAGTTTTTGTTAAAGAAAAACTTTCAGGGATGGAGAGATGGCTCAATAGTTAAGAGTACTTGCTGCTCTTACAGAGGACCCAGATTCAGTTCCCAGCACCCACAGGGCAACTCACAACTGTCTGAAACTCTAGTTTCAGGGGATCTGGTGCCCTCTTCTGGCCTCTGTGGGCACTGCATGCATGTGCTGCACTTGCATATACATGCAGGCAAAACACTCGTACACATAAAAATAAATAAGTAAAAAAAAAATAGGTGAGTATTCTATTCCAGATTTCCTCAAAACTGTGCATTTATTGGTGAGGGTGACCAATTTTGCTTGTCCTTGTCTGATCGTCTTCTGAGTCTGCTTGTACTCCAGCACGTACTTTCCACTTTTTATAAATTAGAGCCTCGATGATAGATTCTAGAGACTTTTGTCTTCTTCACAGCCCCCATCTTTCTGCCTTACGTGTGGGATGGCCTCCAACAAGAGCAGCTGCCTAGATGACGAGGGAGCGAGGAAAGCCAGTATTTTCTTAAAATAACTCATAAACAAAGAAAAGCTGTCATTCCCTGGTCAGATCACTTTTTCTTTTTCCTTCGCATTCTACGCCATCTGATGATGGTCTTTGGCAGTAGTGTTTCAGCCTTTGTCAGAGCACGTTCTTGTTCAAAGCTTCTAATATCAGTTGTAGATACGTCTAATACAGTTACTAAAATTTTGCTTTTAATTTGATTTAAACAGTTATTTGTGTTTTTATAGTTCAATTTCCTAGTCGTATGCAAAGATATGTTCTTAATAGATTTTCTTTGATGGCACTACAAAAAAAAATCCCCAAACAAATAAACAAAATGTAGACTTTAGTCAGATTACACACCTGTAATCTCAACACTTTCGAGGCTGAGGCAGAAGGGTGGAGAGTTGGAGGCCAGCCTGGACTACAGAGTGAGACTCTTTCTCAAAAAAAAAAAAAAAAAGTCTCTCAGTGGCAGAATGCCTCCTAGCATGTGTGAACCTCAGGGAAACTAAGGTTTTGTTTAAGGCACTTCTGTTTTTATTATGATTTCCAGTTTAAGGGTCTTTTTAATTTTGTCTCACCTTGTTTTTTCCTTACAGTATAACACATCATGTTTCAGCTCCTCTGAAAGCATTTTTTAAAATCTTCTTAAGCATTTTATTTATTCTTTGTGCTATTTTATAAAGGAAATAGGTTAAAATATATAATTTTGCAATGGCTCACATGTACTATGGAAGTTCTCTACCACTGAGCTACACCCTCACCCCTGATTGTTATTTAAAAAAATTACAGACTAGAGACATGGCTCAGTGGTTAGGAGCACTCACTGCTCTTCCTGAGTTCAGTTCCTAACACCCTCACTGGGCGTCTCACTCTCTTCTGGCCTTCATGGGCACTGTACTCACATGTACCCCCCCCACACACATACACACACATAATGAAAAAATCTTTAAAAATTGACATCAAGATATTTGATCAAAATTTTTGTTGTGATCAATACTTGTCATCTGTCATTCATGTCTTGTGTTTCTTTTTCCATTTTTATTTTGTTTTTTTGGGGTGTGTGTGCATAGTGCATATACATACATATCTGTGCATGTGTCTGTGTGAATGAGCATGAACATGTATGTGGTGTTGTGGGGACCGGAGGTTGGTATTGAGTGCCTTCCTTCTCTCTCTGAGCCTCTTTAACTCTTTTAAAATTTATTTTTACTATTCATGTGTATGTATGTGGACATGTGTATGGGTGCCTCTGGAGGCCAAAAGAGGGCCTCAAATCCCCTGGAACTTGAGTTACAGGTCGTTGTGAGCTACCAGACATGAGTATTGGGAATCAAACTCCTGTCTTCTGCAAGAGCAGAAAGCACTCTTAACCTTTGAGTAATTTCTCCAATCTCTTCTTCACTTTATTTTTTGAGGCAGGGTCTGTCACTGAGACCTGAGCTCATCAGATGACTAGACTGGCTGGACAGTGATCAAGGGATTCTCATTTCTCTGTCCCTTCAGTGCTAGGATTTCAGATGCATGCTACCATGCCCAACTACGTGCATGCTCAGGTCCTCATGCTTGTATGACAGGCAGTTTGCCAAATAAGACATCTCTCCAGCTTTGTTATATTACTTTTGTATAGGTTTTGGCTTTTTAAAAAATTTGGATACAATATATATTCCATGAAATTTACTGTTTACAATTCTGTGGTTCATAGTGTATTTACAAAATTGTACAACTTCCATTATTGTCTCCATAACACTGTCACCATCCCTGCAAGGTCAGCTTGCAATCACTCTGTGCTTAGTCTCTGGCAACCACTAATGTACCTTCTCTTTCTATTATTTTGGGTATTTTGCCTTTTTTATGCCTAGGTTTTCAATATTCTTCTGTGATTTCATGTATTAGTACTGTGTTCCTTTTTATGGTTGAATAATATCCCATTTAGTCTATTCATTTATGAATTACAGATATGTAGAGTTGTCCCCAAATTTTTATTGTACTATCATGAAAAGTGTTACTATGAATGGTTCTGTGCACACTGTTCTAGTTTTGTTTCTGTTGCTGTGATAACCACCAAAAGCGACTTGGGGAGGAAAGTGTTTATTTCATCTCACAGGTTCATCATGGAGGGAAGCTAGGACAGGAACTCAAAACAGGAGCTTGAAGCAGAAACCATAGAGGAAGGGTGCTCGCTGGGCCACTCCCTCTGGGCTTTCTCAGCTATCTTTTTTTATACAGTCCTGGCCTGGCGCACGGGCTACATACATACATACTATCCACAGTGCGCTGGGCCCTCCCACATCAACTAGCAATGTAGAAAATGCCTCACGGACGTGGCCACAGATCCGGTCTGGTGGAGGAAGTTCTTCAGCTGCGGTTCCCAGGGAAGATCCCAGGTGTGTCAAGTTGACAGCCAAGGTTAGCCACCACACACACTTTCATGTAGACACTCTTTCATTCCCTTGGTTATAGACCTACTGGTAGAAATGCTAGATCATACAGCAACTTTGTTCTGTCACTTGAGGAAATGCAGACTCTTTTCAGGAGTGCTGTGCCACTTACACACTTCTGGCTAAGGGTGAGGGCTCCAGATTCTCCATGTCTTCACTAGCACATGTTCTTATCTGATGTTTGAGTTTTTGCTACCTTTTTGTGTGTGAAGTGATATAGTGTTTTTTGATTTCTGTTTCTCTAATAAATAATGATAATTTTTCTGTGATCTTATTGGTCATTTTATGTCTCCTTTGGAGAAATACTTATTCAGATTTGTTGCCTTTTTTCTGTTATATCTTAGCTGTATTTTTTTAAAGTAGAAGAATAGTTGGCAAAATAAAAATTGTATGAATTTACATTATACATGATGTTTTTCCATCTATCATCTTCTATCTTCTATCCATCCATAGTAAACAGTTAGGTCAAGTTAGTTAATATGTACAGTGTTGTCAATTTTAAATTGAACTACTTGCCTTTTTATTAACAGTTATGAGTTTCTTTATCTTACATATACTAGGCACTTAACCAGATAATGTGATGCAATTAAAGAATTATTTATTTGTTTATTTTATGTGTATGAGTGTGTTTGCCTGCATGTATGTAAGTGCACCCATGTCACGCAATGCCTTCAGAGGTCAGAAGGCAGCGTTGGATTCCCCTGGAACTGGAGTTATAGATGGTTGCCAGCCACCCTGTTGGTGCTGGGAATTGAACCTGGATCCTCTGCAAGAACAACCAGTGCTCTTAACCGCTGAGCCATCTCTCAAGCCCCATATTTTTTTTCCTATTTGAAGATTTGGCTTTTCAAGTTTTTTTTTTGTTGTTGTTGTTGTTGTTTTTTAATTACATTTGTTGGCCAGGTATGGTGGTGTACACCTTTAATCCCAGCACCGGGAGGGCAGAGGCAGCAGAATCTCTGTGAGGTCAAGGCCAGCATGGTCTACACAGCAAGTTCCAGTCCACTCTTCCTTTAGTGTATGCCTTCAAATCTCCACAGTAGAGGAGGTTCCATTAATAACAGATTCAACACAGTACTGAGTTTTGATGCCATTCTCTTACTCTTCAGGTTTTCAGTCCCTACAGTGCTTCTTCACATGCTGACCAAAACACTGATCATTGTCAGCCCATCCCGGTTCTGCTAACACACACGGTTAACTTTGCTATAACTGTCAGGCCTTTAGGACATTACTTTTGACTTCACTCATTCATTGTCAGTCCACATTTGGAATTTTCTGTTCTCAGATAGATCATAACTTGCCAATTGAATTTCAGTCACTGCTTTTCTTCTCAGTGTAGTTCTCTGTCATTGCAGCAATTTCAGGCTTAGAGTCAGGTTTCATGACTGCAGTGTTTTCACACTCTACCAGATTGTTAATAATCTGGTAGGCCTTCAAAGTGACTCCCTAGTTTCTATTTGCATTCTCTTTCAGGGAGATAATCCAGGAATAGCTTAAAGTGAATACAAACTGTGCAACAAACTTGTAAGCTCCCCATGTGCAATCAGATGGAAACAGCTTGTGGTGGCAGGAATCAAACAACAAGTAGGGAGCAGGAGAGAGCAGAGGATGGGGTAACTTTTGTTCTTGTCCCTAAAGATGACAGGAAGACTGGTCTGTAGTGCCGCCGCTTTACTACTAGTTATAAAAAAGTGATGTTTTCACCGAGTTAACAAATAGTTACTATGGTATTACTTCACAGCACAGGTTTCTTTCTCATCTCTGAAATGATGATCCTTGAGATAACTGTTGCTATGCAATGGACAATAATGGTGAAGTACACAGTGAACACAGTCACTGCCTCTTTGGCAGCAAACCGATGTTCACTAATTTCCACTGTATCTTTTGTCAGTTTGTGGAGTTTAGAGATGCAATTAAGTGGCTGGTACATGAGGACAACACAATATTTGTGTAATAAAAACTCTTATATCAATTCAGAAACTCTGTTAGACGATTACAGTGCAGATATTTCTATAAAATACAATATTCCTTTGGTCCTTCCCTAATTTCTCTCAACCCCCGTTTTTCTGGGCCCTTTGATTCCTAGTAATTATACTCAGAGTGAAGATTCACCGTTTCAGTCTGCTTGGGATCAACCTCACACTGGTTTCCCTCATCCAGCATAGTCCAGCCTTGTGGGATTCCTTCCACCCTTAAGACATCTTTCCTCTTCTTGGGATGTTCTTTACTATTCTTCTCTTGGCATCTTCTTATTTGTTATTGAACTTTTGCAATTTTTATAGAGTATAATTTGATACCATTTATATCCCCTCCCTTATCCACACCTCCCCTTACTACTCCTTGCCCAATTTAATGTTCTCTATTTTAAATATAATAAGGCCTATAGATCTAATTTGTGTCCCCAAATATCCTTCCATGTGGGTCCATTCACTGGAGTCTGGTTAACCTACCAAGGGTCCCATCCTTGAAAGAGACTCACTCTCCCCCTCTCAGCAGCCATTGGCTGCCAGTCCCTCCTCAGCTAGGGTTGGGTTTCTTACCCACTTTCCTTCATCTATGCTGGGATTTTGTCTGGTGTGAACTTGCATGGGTCTTGCTCTTAACATTGCTCTGAGTTCATATGAGCTACTTCCTATCTGTCTGAAAAACTGTTTCCTTGTAGTCATCCACCACCTCTGGCTCTTACAATCTTGCTCCCTCTTCTGTGATGATTCCTGAGCCTTGGGAGGCAGAGGTTTGATGTAGGTGTCCTATTCAGGGATAAACACTCTACAGCCTCTTGTTCTCTGTATATTGGCCATTTGTGGGTCTCTAAGTAATCACCATCTATTGCATGGGGAAGCTTCTCTGGTGAGAGTTGAGAGATGCATTGATTTTGATAAGTCTCTCCCTAGATTTGGGAAAGTTTATCCAATGATTTTATTTAAAAATATTACATTTGCCTTTGACCTGGGTTTCTTCTCTGTCTATGCCCATGATTCATAGGTTTGGTCTTTTTACAGTGTCCAAGAGTCTTGGATATTCTCTTCCTGGTTTATTTTAGATTTTGACATCTTCTTTGATTGAGTGATTCATTTCTCCAAGATTGTCTTCAAGATCTGATGTTCTCTGTTCCATTCCTCCACTTTCTTTTTCTTCTTTCTAAGTTTTTTGTTTGAGTTCATGAGTTTTTGATTTCAAGTTTTATTTCAATTTGACTTTTCTTCAGAGATTCTCTTTGTTGAATTCTAATTTAATGTTTTGAATTCTAATTTAATGTTTCATTCAACTGAGTGTTTCCACGGTCTTCATCCAGTTTTTATTTATACCCCCTTTGAGTTCCTTGAACATATTTATAGTTACTATTGTGAAATAATTGTCTTGTGCATCCCAGGTTGTTGTTATCAGGAACCATTGTGATGGGGTTGTTAGTTTCTGTTGTACGCATATTATCTTGGTTATTTGTGTTGTTTCTGCTTTTTCAATGAGACCTAGGCATCTGGGCTTGTGTAATGGTGTTTCTTGGTATAGGTAAATTATTTCATCTTTCTTGAATGTCTGTATCTTTATTTGCATTTTCCCCAACTTGTCAGGTTTTGGCCCAGCTGAGTAGTACTTAGTGTCCAATTTGGGGGCCACTTTATGTTGGTGTGCATGGAGTGTGATAGGGTGAAAGAAGTAGACTCAGTTCAGACAGAGATAAGAGCAACTCTTGAGTTCAGATGCCAGGACTGATTCCACAGGGCCCTGGATCAGCAGGATGGGATGGGGGCTACCAAGTCTGGAAGGGGGTGCATATATGGGATGGGGAAGAACCCCAGTGACCAGAGGAAGCCTGAGAGCCCCCATATTCCTTGAAAAGTTGTTTTTCATTCTGTATTGAAAGGTCTTGGAATCCTTACTGAAAATGAGTTGACTGGAGATGTATGATTTTATTTTAGACTAAGTTTTATTTATTTGTATATCCTATTCTAGTGTCACATTGTCCTATGGTAAATTTAAGTGGTAAAATTAAAATACAGCAACTTTGTTCTTGTTTTTCATGATTGTTTTGGTAGACACACTTGGAATTTTGAAGGAAGTGTATGGAATTTGTAGATTACTTTAGATTATATGGCCAAAGTTACATCATTAGCTCTTCCGAGTCATTATCATGGAATATCTTCCTTTTTATTTAGGTCTTCACTGATTTCTTTCATGAATGTTTTCTAGTTTTCAGTTTACAAGTGTTGAACTTCTTAGGTAAAATTTATTCCTTTAATAAAATATCTCGAGCTCCTAAATGAAATAATTTCTTCTTTTTCTTTTGAGACAAGTTCTCACTATATAGCCATGGCTGGGCCTGGAACTCACTATGTAGACCAGGTTGAACTTGAACTCACAGAGATCCCAAGTGTTGGGATTAAAGGCATGCGACACCACACCCTGCCCAAAATAATATTCTTAACTTCTATTTTGGATTGTTCTTTTCTAGTGGATGGGGATGTGACTGATATTTGTATAATGATCTTATATACTATAACCTTGCTGAACTTATCAACTTTGTTTTGTTTTTTGATTCTGTCATCTGAAGACAGCCAACCGCAGCACTTTAGGAGGTAGAGGAAAAAGAATAACTGAGCTTGAAGCTAGCCTGGGCTACAGAGTGAGACTGTCACAAACACACAAACAAGAAAAGAGAAGAAAAAGAATCAGAGCTGGGTTTTGTTCTTCTCTTCCAATCTGGATGCCCTTTCTTTCTTTTTTCTTGCTTAATTGCTCTTGCTAGATCCACACTATAATGTTTAAAAAGTAGTAAGAGCAAGCACGCTTTCCTTCTTCTTGTCAGGGCTTCACCATGGCCTACCATGTGTAGGTTTGTTTGTTTGTTTGTTTGTTTTTTGGTCTTTTTGAGACAGGGTCTCCCTGTAGCCCCAGCTGACCTGGGACTCACTGTGTAGACCAGGCTGGCCTCGAACTCACAGAGATCCGCCTGCCTCTGCCTCCTGAGTGCTGGGCTTAAAGGCGTGCGCCACCACACCCATGTATAGGTTTTTAATAGATACCCTTCATCAGGTTTATGAATCGCTGGCTATCCTTGTTTTATGAGTATTTTTATTTTTTGATCTATGTATTTTTTATTTTTTGTATATGAGAGATTTGCCTGGATGCCCTCAGACGAGGGCATCAGATCCCCTGGAACTTGAGTTATTGGTGGTTGTTAGCCTCCATGTGGGTTTTGGCAATCAAACTCAGGTCCTCTGGAAGAGCAGCCTGTGCTCTTAACTACTGAGCCATCTCTCCAGCCCCTTATGAGTATTTTTATTACAAAATGTAATGAACTTTGTTAAGCATTTTTCACATATCAGGATGCTTGTGTAGTTTATCTTTTGAGTTCATTGAGATAGCATGTTATATTAATTGATTTCTAGATAGCAAGCCATCTTTGCATCCTAGGGATAAATCCTCATAGTCATGATGTATATTTCTTCTTACATATTATTGGATTCAGAGACTAGTGTAGTCAATCCTTAATCTATGAGAGTTTTTCCACTTTACAATGTGAAATGTAAAATGTGAAAACATTCAGTAGAAAGACTGCTTTTTTTTTCTGAGCTAGTAATATATGCTACAATGTTGTCCTCTTGATATTGAGTACAGGCAGCAAGCTATAGTCGGCCACTTGATAATGAAATCAAGCAACAGGCACTCTACAGGCCCTAGGCCATGGTGTTTGGAAAATAAGGTATCTTAATAATTTTCAATTTGCAATATTTTCAAACTGTGTTGAGTTTATACCTTATTGTGAGTTGAGGAGTATCTTGTTGAGTCTTATTCGTATCCTCATCAGATACTGTTCTTTGTCTATTTTGTAATCTTTATTTTAGCTTTGGTATCAAGGAGATATAGAACTTGGAAGTTATCCTTCTAGTGTTTAGAGAAGTTTTTGAAGAACTGGTTTTATGTCCTTAAACATTTGGCAGAATTTACCAATGAAGCCATCTGGTCATGATCTTTTCTTGGTGTGAAGTTCTTGATGACTTAATCCATTTCTTTAGCTGTTATACTTGTATCCAGATTTTATTTCTTCTTGAGTTATTTTCACAGTTTCATAGTATCTTTCTAAGGATTTTCCCATTTTTAGCTAGTTTGTCTTATTTCTTAGAATACAACTTTTCATTGGGTTCCCATTTTTATTCCCAGAAAGATTGATAGTAATATCTTGTTTTATTTCTGATTTAAGCAATTCGACTCTTCTTTCTTTCTTGGTTAGCCCCCCAAATTAGCCATTTGTTAATGTTTTCAATCAACCAAATTTTCATTTTATTGATTAAAAAATTCTGTTTTAAATATCTGCCTAAGTTTTTATTGGTTTCTTCGATTGCTTTGAGCTTAGGTTCTCTTTTTAAAACAATTATTATTGAATTTTATGTGTATGAGTGTTTTGTTTGTATGTATGTAAGTGTGCCAGTGTCCTGCAAAGTCCACAGAGACCAGAAGAGGGCATCAGATCCCCTGGAACTAGAATTACAGATGGTTATTAACCACCATGTTGGGAATTGAACCCAGTCCTTTGGAGAGCAGCCAGTGCGCTTAACCACTGAGCCATCTCTCTAGCCCCAAGCTATTCTTGCAGAAGACCCAATTTTGGTTCCCGGCACCCACATGGCAGCTAATAGCCACCTGTAACTCCAGTTCCAGGGGATCTGATGCCCTCTTCTGGCCTCTTCAGACACTGCACGATATGAGTGCACTTATACACATGCAGGCAATACACACATACACACACACTTTTAATCCCAGCACTCGGGAGGCAGACACAGGTGGATCTCTGTGAGTTCAGCCTGGTGTACATAGTGATTTCCAGGCCAGCTGGGCTATAGGGAGGCCCTGTCTCAAAAAAATATGATAAAAAGCAATAAATAAAATATTTTAAAAATATATTTTAAAGGTATAGGGGTCTAGAATGATTGCTCAGTGATTAAGAGCACTTGCTGTTCTTATAAAAGACCCAGGTTTGAATCCCAGCACCTACATGGTGGCTAACAACTCTCCATAACTCCAGTTCCAGGGAATCTGACACTATTTTCTGATATCCATGGGCACTGCATGATATGGGTGCACTAACACTCATACACATACAAAAAAGAAGTAGAAATTTGTTTTGGTTTGTTGTATTTTCATTTAAATTTATTCCAAATATACATTGTAATTTCTTCTTTGGCTCCATGGTTATTGGAGGTACTATAATTCTAGCATTTAATTTTTTCTCAAATTTCTTTCTATTGGTTTATTTAATTCTACTTTGTATGGATAATGTATGTTGTGTAATTTCATTTTGGGGAGGATTTATTAAGATGTGTTTTAGTACAATAAATGACTTATCTTGGAGAATGTTCCATGTGAAAAAGTGATTCAATAAGTATACTTCTTTGAAGTTCCTAGTTTTGCTTTTGAGTGTGTTGACCATTGTGAGGTGTAACCCACAGAACCAAAGCTTTTGGAGTCCTCAGTAATGAAAGTGACCAGGATATGAGTATGGTAATACCCGTCTGTGGTCCCAGTGCTCACCAGGGCAGAGGCAAGAAGATCCTAGGTATGAAGCGGCCTGGGCTGCATAGTGACAACCTATCTTTTGAAACAAAACAATAAGATAAAGATAAAAATAGACTGAAATAAAAAAAAAAACTAAAATAGGGGCTGGAGCAATGGCTCAGTGATTAAGAACAATAGCTGCTTTTGCAGGGGACCTGGGTTCGAATCCCAGCACCCACATGGCAGCTAACAACCATCTGTA
>NW_008339003.1:3084677-3089192 GCF_000622305.1 Nannospalax galili
ATGTGAACAGATGCTAAGTTGAAAATGTTTTGTTTTGTTTTTGAGACAGGGTCTCATTATGTAGCCCTGACTGGCCTGGAACTCTCTATGTAGACCAAATTGGCCTCAAACTCCTAGTGATCTGTCTGCTTTTGCCTCCTGAATGCTGGGATTCAATGAGTGTGCCAGTATTCCAGGCTAAGATGAAAATGTTTGATTGCCACTCTGAATTGAAATCTGACTCAGATCATGGAACATAATTGTTGCTTTGCCAATGAGTAAGAACTATGCCCAGCACTCAGTCAGTAAGAAGTCCATGGAGGTTTTTGGAGAAATGGCTGATCAATACCATCAGCTAAATTTCCACGGTTAGAGTAATGCCTTATACTTAGTAACTGAACAAATATTGTCTGTTACTCTGAAGCATGGTGTGAAAGCTGACAGGTGAGAGGCAAAGTTTGTTTCCAGAATTCTAGGCAAGTGACACTTAGATGAGTCAAAGCCATTTTGAAATGTGTTTCAATTCCTTTTTTTTTTTTGTAATCTTTTTCTCCTGAGTTTTTTGATATTTTATTTATTATTTTTATTTTATGGGTATGAGTGTATTGCCTGCATGTATGTAAGTGCATTCGTGTTGTGCAGTGCCTGTGGAGGTCAGAAGAGAGCATCAGCATCTCCTGGAACTAGAGTTACAGTCAGTTGCCCTGTGGGTGCTGGGAATTGAACCAGGGTCTTCTGAGAGAGCATTTAGTGCTCTTAACCAGTGAGCCATCTCTCCAGCCCCCATGTTTCAATTTCTTAAGTACTTCTGCTTTTATTTCTTGGACGTTTGAGATTTTTTTTATCCTTGTAGAATTTTCAAGACAGGTTCTTAATGTAGTTCAAGGCTGGCCTTGAAGTTGTGATGTAGATGAGGAGATTTGAACTCCTGTTTTCCTGCCTCCATGCCCCAAGTGCTGGGATTACAGGTCCTACCACACCTGGCTCCTGTAGAACTTCCAATGTTTCCCAACAATTCAGCTTCTTGAATGAATATAATTAATCCTTTGCCAAGAATGTTTTGTAGATAAGATTGTAATTAGAAAAAAGTAGAAAGGCAATTTTGAACTAAGCAAACAGCAGCTTCCAGAGATTTACTATAGCTATAATCACAGTGTTTTTCTGAAAATTGGGAATCCTGCTTCCCTATGCACTTTGAAACATGTTAATTTAAATCAGTGTGATATTGCATCTATTAGGGGATATTATGAGACTGTACAATACTTCAATCAAGGTTCCAACAAAGTTGCTGGCATACTCAGAGTAAATTAGGCAGATTCATTTTTTACTTATTTTCATGGTATGCATATGCATGTTTTGCCTGCATGTATGTAAATGCACCCATGTCATACAGTGCCCATAGAGTCCAGAAGAGGGTGTCAGATCCCCTGGAATTGGAGTTACAGATTGTTATCAGCTCTTATGAGGGTGCTGAGAACTGAACCCAGGTCTTCTGCCAGAGCAGCCAGTGCTCTCAACCACTGAGCCATCTCTCTTGCTCCAGGCAGCTTCATTTTTATTTTTCAAATGGAGTTTTAGGGCTGACTGCTGACTGCTCTTGCAGAAAACCAGGATTCAGGTGTTATCATCCACATGGCAGCTAACAACTGATAGTAACTCCAATTCCAGGGGATCCAGTGCCCTCTTCTGGCCTCCATGGGCATTGCATGGCATGGGCACACTTACATACATGCAGGTAAAACACTCATACATATAAAATAAAAATTAAAAAAAATAAAAAAACTATAATATAGTTTTACTTCGATATTGTTTTATGATGTTGTGCTATTTATGTACATGTGTAAAATATGCAGTTCTCAAATTAAGGTAAGTGGCATAGCTATAATCTCAGACATTTATTTTTGTATGTTGATAGAACTTATGAGGTAGGGTCTCCACTGTAGCCCAGGCTGTTTTAGAACTCACTACATAGTCCAGGTTGGCTTCAAATTCAGAACACTGCGCCTGTTGCAGCCTCCTAGGGCAGAGATTACAGGTTAGAGCCACTGTGCCTGGCTTAATTGTTTACATTTTCAGTGATTCTCTTGCCCTTGGTTGAATGGGGCTGACATGTGAAATCTCCAGACATCACTGAAATAAAATGGTTTGACTTCTAAGTCTCAATCATGGATGATACTGTGGCTTTTGCTTTACTTTCCTGGACTACCACCAGTCTGGAGTCAGCTGCTCTTTATCAGCACCAGAGAAAGGTCGTTATTTAAGAAGCTGAGGCTTCCAGGCAGCAGTCCATGTGAATAGCCCATCTTAGCAGAACATCATCTGTCCCAGGCAAACCCTTGGGTATGTGCAGTCCTGGCTTATGTCTTGACTATAACTTCCTGAGAGACTCCTGCTGGAGACCATCTGCCAAGTCATTCCTGAGCTCGCCCTCCATTGAGAATGTGAAAAAACAGCTAGTATTGTTCTAAGCCATTACAGTTTGGGGTAGCAATTTCTGTTCCAGATTGCTTTCTGTTACTGTGATAAAGAACTGACCAAAAACAGCTTGAGGAAGAAAGGGTTTATTTAGCTTACACTTCCAGATTACAGTTCAACATTAAGAGAAGTCAGAGCAGGAACTCGAGGCAGAAGCTGTAGCAGAGACTGTGGAGGAGCACCGCTTACTACCTTCCTACCTCTGATTTGCTCAGATACCTTTTTTATGCAGCCCAGGCCCACCTGCCCAGAGATGACATAGCCCTCAGTGGGTTTGGCCCTCCTACATCAATTAATAATTTAAAGTGCCTTACAGATATGGCCAAGGCCAATCTGATGAAGGAAATTTGCAAATAAATAAATAAATAAATAAATAAATAATAATAAATAAATAAAGTGTACACTTTGACAATATTAAAATAATTTTTGCCACCATCACTATGCTGAACATATCTTTTATTCTGAGAAGTTCCTTTTGAGCTCTTTTTTTAACCTTTCCCTCTCACCACCCAGAGTAGTTATCTAGAGAGATTATAGAATGTTTTATAGAAACTCCTCTTGGAAACGGAGGGTGTCATTCCTGTGAAGAATACCCCATTTGGTTTTGTTGCAGTTTAAAATAATTTTTGCCACCATCACTATGCTGAACATATCTTTTATTCTGAGAAGTTCCTTTTGAGCTCTTTTTTTAACCTTTCCCTCTCACCACCCAGAGTAGTTATCTAGAGAGATTATAGAATGTTTTATAGAAACTCCTCTTGGAAACGGAGGGTGTCATTCCTGTGAAGAATACCCCATTTGGTTTTGTTGCAGTTAATATAGCAGATGTTCACAAAGTCAAGGGCACCAGGATCTAGTAGTACATGAAAACAATTCTTTCTATGATAGTCATGGATGAAGGAGTTGAGTTTTAAAGATCTTTCTGATGGGTCAGCTAAGATATGTCAAGTTCATAGTGTGGGGTGTACAGGGTTTGTATACTAGCAAAAGTCTCCTTCTCCAGGAAACGAGCTCCTGATTGTCCTTAGAGAACTTAGCTTTGTAGGTTGAATGAGAGATTTGTCTCTTTGATTATAGCAGAAAAATAAAACAAAGGAATGGTCTTTCATTGAATTGGCAGACACCATTTTGACAAGAACACCCTACCTGCTTCCTCCAATCCTCCTTCATTTTCCTTTTTTTTTTCTTTCTGACTATTTAGATCAGTGATTGGTGACCTTCCTTGTAAAATCCATCAGACACTAATAGGTCTAAAGAAGATCCTTCATATTCACTTAGAGTCATAAGAGCAAGTGGAATGTGGGATGACCACTATTCTTTTCCTAGAGAATGCCTCCAATTATTGTTTCATGTTTCAAGAATTTATTATTAAAAACCCATGTACAGATGCACTAAAAGTAAAAACTCATGATTTTTCTTATTACAAAAAATTGCTGCTTTGCTATAAACTGAATTTCATATTGTTCTGTTTATAAAATAGAAATATTCTGTATGCTTTAGGTTTAATGTCAACATAACAACTTATGTTATTCGTGAACATATGCCATTAAGCTGCCTCTATAGCATAAATTAAAATGTGTAGTGGGATTGTATACTGTTGTTAACGAATGTTTAATTGTGTCAGCTGCTGTGAAAGGCATTTCTCATCCTTGAATTTTTCAATAGTACATATTAGGAAAAATTTTACCGAAGTCATGTCCAGTAACGGTGGAGTTAGGCTTGCAGGCTTACAGAAAAAAAAAATGCTAAAATCTTCATTAGATGCTGAATTGTTCATAGCAGTTTAAAATGTGTGTGCTCACATCGAAAGGATCATCCACCATGATCAAGTTGGCTTTATTCCAGAGATGCAGGGATGGTTCAATATACGTAAATCAATAAACATCATAAATCACATAAATGGGCTCAACGACAAGAACCACATGGTCATCTCAATAGATGCAGAGAAGGCCTTTGACAAAATTCAACATGCTTTTATGTTTAAAGTCCTAGAGAGAATTGGACTGGAGGGAACATACCTCAACATAATTAAAGCCATATATAACAAACCCACAGCCAACA
>NW_008339003.1:3091016-3091254 GCF_000622305.1 Nannospalax galili
TTTGATGAGGTCCCACATGTTAATTCTTGCCCTTGTTTCCTGGGCTATTGGTGTCCAGTTTAGAAAGTCCTTGGGTTAGTCTAAGGGAGGGGGGAGGGAAGGGTATATGAGGAACCTAGGGGATAAGGGGAAAGAAGAAGCTCAACAGAGGTAGGATCGTAAGAGCAAGTGTATTAGTAAGGAAGACGGGGGGGAGTGGGGGCACCTTAAGTGGGAAAACCATGATAGAGGGGTGAGA
>NW_008339003.1:3092145-3101479 GCF_000622305.1 Nannospalax galili
TAAAAGTTACTTGACAAACAGCAAAGCCAGACAGGTGATACCTTCATTCGAGTTCTTGGCCAGAATGGATAAAGGCTCTTCCAGACATAGTACTACTACTGGAACATACTACTGGAAACATTAACAGCAGACCCCAATTCTATCCAAAGGAATACTGACAATGGATTGCCGTTGATAAGGAACAGCTGATCCTCCTGGAACAGGGACCTCTGGCTGACTAGATTTACCAGAAGGGCAGATAGGGGGGAATGGATGGGGGTGCTGACAGCACAGTGGACAGTGGCAGGAATAGCAGAGTATGGAGGCTCTAGTGGGAGAGGAGGCTGTCTACCTGACGAGTTTGTATTCATCCTCAGATGCCGAGGAGCTCAGAAGGTGGGTGACTGTGACCAGTGATAGTCACCGCGGGTTATTTGATTGCATGACTTTTAATGGTGGGCATGGCTGCTCCCACTTCACAGTTTAGAAGCCTGAGACTTAGAAAGGCTTAGATCTTACACAGCCTCGTGTTCTGCTCACCACCTCTATCTGTTCACGTGTTTGTTTACATATACGCCATGATTTAAGACATGTAGGCAGAGCGGAGCCGCACATCTCAGTCTGGTTAGTACGTGCTGGGCACTGGCTTGGTTAGTTGACTGAATACAGATGCTTAGCTGTCAAGAGTTCAGATAGGTTAATGCTGTTGTAATGAAATGCTTCTTTTAATTAAAAAAAAAAATGTGTGTGCTGACTTGAGTTCTGACTTGGCATGTGTGAAATCTTGATTTGGGGGAAGAATTCACAGCTGTACAATGGCTGAGAACAAAAAGAATGCTTTAGGATCCCAATTAAAGCATGCCATGTCTAATTGGGAATTTGCATGACTTTATGCAGGTCAAATTAATTCTCCAAATTAAAATTAAATCATAATACCAAGTTTAATGTATTAGTTTTTACAGAATCAAATAAGCAAAACACCCAAACCAATAACAATGCCTAGGTTCTGTTGATTTCATTGTTTAATAGAGACAAGTAATAATTAGTATAATTTTAGCAACTGTAGGAATATGACAGTGTTTGTAGTAAGTCATGCCCTCTTCCCCCACAGCGTGCACACTGTGCTGTGATGTGCTGTGGTCAGTGGCCACTTTCTGGTTTACTTAGTTTGTTTCAACAACGGGAGTACATGCCTATTTGCAATCACCTGAGTTTTTTTCCCACTTGTTTTTATTATTGGAATTATAGTCTTGAGTTCTTCCTGTAAGCAGCCTGAAGAGACTTGTGAAATGGTTCACTACTCTCTTAATCCAGAAAACCTCACAAAATCGTGCAATTCAGAAGGTTCAAATCTGCCTGTTCATTTAAGAGCATCAGTGTGTCTGCCCAGGTCATCAGGGACGTGCATATCTGAAAAGTTACCAGGTGTTTGCTGTGTCATTCTGGCCTTACAACAGTGGGGTTCGTAGGTGTGCCTGGGCTGAACAATGGGCTTGGACACGGTGTTAGTGGCCCAAAAAGAGTGCTGAATTTTTGCTGCATATTCTTAAAATGCAGAGTACTACTGAACTCAAGGGTTTAGATACAACTTCTCTGGTCATGAATGTATCATGTTGTACAAAGCATGCTGATACACTGCAAAACCTACTGGGCTCATGGTCCAATTAATCCACAGGTGAACTCCCCTGACACTTTGAGACAGTCCTCGCTGAAAACAAAGAGGCTGCAGAGAAGAAAAAGATATCCCAGAATAAACCAAAGGAGTAAAAACTTATGGCACAGGAATAAATATGGCATAAAACGAATCCAAGTACAAGAAAAAAAATACAGGATTGAATTAAATATCACATGAAATAGAGTTCTTGAAAAACTTTGCAAAAGTGAACCATAGTGAGCCAGGCGACTATAAAGATGGGAGAAACACATCAAAATAGTGACGGAATCTGTGTTCAGATTTCAACCACATTAAAGAGGCTAAATTGGAAAATAGGCTGCCTGTTGGGGGTGTATATGAGTTTGCAAGGAAAGGGGCCTAGAACTCCGTATCACAGAAAAATGCTAGACCTTTATTCAGCAAATGCTGAGTAAATTATACCATTAAGTTAAAATGCTTACATTGTATACATATGTATGTATATACCATTGGAAATTATTTGCATATATATATATGATGACATTCAATTCTAACCTTCTCAGTTTGCTCATCAAAACTTGGTGCTGATTGTTCTAGATAAGAAAATAAGGAATATGAATTTATACTATGAATACATATCTATATATATATTCATTGGTTTTGAAGCAGGGTCTCACTATATTGTCCAGGCTGACCTCAAACCTGTGATTCTCCTTTTTATGCTCCTGGGTGCTGGGATTACCCATGGGTACATGGTGTGTACCACCATGCCTGGCAGAATTTTTAATGGAATTAATGATTCAGAAAGTTTCATTCATATTTCTCATTTCACATACTTCTCTGAGTGACTATGAAAGTATGACCTAGACCATCAAACTTTGTAGTTATTAAAGAAAATATGGAACTCTGATAGGTGTTCCAAAAAGTGACAGACAATAAATTTGTAGTTTTAAAAATTCTCTGTAGTTTTCTTATCATAAAAATGAAACAAACTGCTGGGCATGGAGGCCCACACCTTTAATCCCAGCACATCTGAGGCAAAGGCTAACAAATCTTTGAGGTTGAGGCTAGCTGGTGGGAGGCATAGGTAGGTAGATTTCTGTGAGTTTGAGCCCAGCTGGTCTACTTAGTGAGATTCTGTCTCCAAAGAGAGAGGAAAAATAAAAAGAAGAAAAAATAAAAAAATGAAAAGAAACAAATTGATCAATTTTGATTTAAATTACTAAACATTTTGATATCAGGATAATGTTTTAAGTCTTTGATTATTTAGCTCAGGGGTTGGCAACTTTTTTGCTAAAAGGTCTGATAGTAAATGCATTTTGGCTTTGTGGAGCCTGTGTGTAAGAGCACTCAGTTGTGCTCTTACAGACAAAGCAGCCACAGGTAACGCTAAGTGAATCAACATGGCCCTTTCCAATAAGACTTTCTGCTGGGTATGCCACTCTGTCATAAGAGATATTCAAGTTCTGGTCCAGTTCTTATCCTTAACTGTTCTGTTGACATTCCCAAAATGTCGCTCACTAGAATAAAGGCAATGTCCTAAACCTTAGTTCAAAACAAGGTGACTTCCCCTAACCAAAAAAAAAGGAGTGATCAAGATGGGACCAAAAGAGTTTGCAAGTAATTGCCTTCCAGACAGAAAAGCTCAACACTTTGCATGAGTGCATTATTGCCTGCATGTGTGTAAGTGCACCTGTGTCATACAGTGTCCTTGGAGGTCAAAAGAGTGTTGGGGTCTGACTCTTTTGATTCGTGGGGTCAGTCCCCCTAGCATCAAACTAAATTTCCTCTCCTCACCTGACTTTGGCTGTTGGTCTCTGATTTTTCCATAACATTTCTGGAGTTCCTCAGCAAGATCAAATTGCCTTATCCTTGTTGGTAACAGAGGCTGTGGCTCCTGGACCCTGCAGCCCCCTTGGCCCCTTCTCTCGGGGTCTCCTTCCAGGAGGCCAGAGAGAGCTGTGTAGCCCAGGACTGGAGCCTCTCATCAGGTGAAGCAAGTTGGAAACCCAGAATGGATGTCCAGACCAGGTAATGCACCCCAGTTTAAACAGGTGGAAGCAGGCTCAGGCTGATCCCTGGCAGGAGGCTGCATACAAAGTCTTGATGTGATTCCAAGATAGCGCTGGCCTCCAGTCAGGAAGGATTGGGCACCAGAATTTAACCTCAAGGTGATTCTGAGGTGCTGGTCCCATTTAAGGTAAAACAGGAATCGCCAGAGCTAAACCTTGCTGTGATCCCAAGGTTCTGGGCCTGATTAAGTACAGTAGGAATTTAGTGGGAGTAACTAGGGAACTGAAAGTGAAAGTGATGGTTCCACAGCTCTGCCAGGCCACGGAATCTGACTAGATCTCACCCTGAGGTTCCGCTGAGGTCTTGTAACCTGAATGGGCACTTATCTTCGGGTGACCGAGCATGGGGATTATATGTGTGGCCCTAAGGTAATACCTCTTAAGTCACTGAGAGGTGGCCGGCCAGGAAGGCATCTGAATGAGGGAGACTAGCATTCTCCACCCCCTCCTATACACACACATTACATACATCCCAGGCCCATATAAAATTGCAGATGGGTTCCTCCCAGTCCAAGTGTCAGACCCAGACTGTCCTCCAGGTGATGCTGGACAACTTTTAAACTAGGTTATGCAGGGAATTATGGCATTAAAATAAAACCCTCTTGGGGGCTAGAGAGGTGGCTCAGTGGTTAAGAGCACTGACTGCTCCTGCAGAGGACCCTGATTGTATTCCCAGCACCCACATGGCCGCTACGAACCGTCCTTAACTCCAGTTCCAGGGGAATCCAAAATCCTCTTCTGACCTCCACGACATTGCACAACACAGATGCACTTACATGAATGCAGGTAATACTCATACACATAAAATAGAAATAATAAAAAAATATATATATAATAAGAGGTAAAACCCTTAAAGTTAAAAACTTTCTGTGAAGTCCAGTGACTTGAATTCAGGCCATACTGGATAAGAATCCCTGAGCCCAAATGTAGGCTACTTGAACCCTAAAACCCAGCCTCATGTACCAGAAGAGGAGGGAGAACTGCCCTATCTATGAGGAGATTATGGAGGAAGTGTTCTCTGATCCACCCTTAAAGGATGCCTACATGCAAAGGACCATACTAATCAAACTCCTTGATTTTTGTGTTTTGGGTACACCTAGTTTTCATGGAATTATGTCATGTGTGTCTGTGATAATCATTTTCCATGTGTTTGGGATTTCATGCAATTATGTCAAGTATGTCTATAAGTTTTCTTGTGTGTTGAGATCTCAAGTAATCCTGTTATGTGTCCTGTGATCGTTGTCTTCATATGTTTCCGTCAAAACAAACTGGCCACTTCAGTTATTATTTTTATTCATTTATTGTGCACAAAATTATTGTTTTTATTTTGTTTTATTTTGGCATGCCTAATTAAAATACACTTGCAGATTTATAAATAAGGATATTTTGATAGTACATTCAAAGGCCTTATGAATTTGGGTACCCTAAACATCTTTAAATTTATTGGACAATGTCTCTAGGTCTATTAAATGTTTCACAAAACTTTTAAGTGCTAGTTGTTTATACAAAACAGTATCTAAAGCCTGGTGTCGTGGCACACACCTTTAATCCCAGCACTCACAAGGCAGAGACAGGAAGATCTCTGTGAGTTCAAGGGCAGCCTGGTCTACATAGAGAGTTCCAGGCCAGCTGGAGCTACAGGGAGACCCTGTCTCAAAGACCAAAAAAACCAGTATCTGAGCTGGTTGTTTAAGAACCTTATTTGTTACAGATCTTTTGGGTTGGGTTTGCTTTCACAGTGTTTGTTTTAAAGTATCTCTTTGGTTTGCTCACTTTGGAAGTATTTTGGTTTTGACATTCTCGGTCTGGTTTGTGTTGCTTTCAGACCTCTAAAGGCCTGAAAATGGTTTAAGAAAATTGAGCTCCTGTTGGCTATAGGTTTGATTTAATATGTTAACTGATCTTCAGAGCTGGAGATGAATTCTGGGAATGGTCTTCCTGTCTCATCCGTTTGGCCTTGTCCTTTGTCCTCTGTTTCCTGCAGCATGGCTCCTATGCAGGCAGATGGGGCCTGTTTGGGGAAGGGGTGCATTTCATCCCTGGAAACTCTGCTGGCTTAGATGGGGCTCTGCACTTTTCTCCCTTGGAGCAACTCTTCCCTTTAGCTCTCATGTTTACGTCTGCACTGAACTGCCTTTATACTAGCTATTCCTAAAACTCCCATCAGCAGTTGAAACCAGGAATCTTAGTTTGGCTTGAATGGACGTCTCTGATACCTGGAAGAGCTCTGCCAGGCTCCTGGAGATGGCCACTTGGCAGCAGTGCTTTCGTTTCTCTGGCTAGAGGACCCCTGAGTTGGACACAGTAACACTTGGCTTCTTCTGGGATACCTTGTAAGAACTGATCCCCAAGATGACCTGAGCCAGCCTCTTGCCTCCAGAACAGCCTGAGACAAAAAGAGACAACTACAATGTGTTCAGAATAACTGCTTATAGACATTATTATGCTTATCTTGTAAAAATTACCATGTACTTTTATGCATACACTGAACAACCTCTACACATCTCTGGAAATTAGCTCATAACTGTTTACTACAGTGTGTCCTCTTAGACTCTGGCAGTGATATGATTTTGTGTTTATTTCCTTAACAGTGTTCCCCCCACATGCACACCTTTTCCTCCTAGGAAGCAAAAGACCACCCTGAGCCTGAGCTGTGCTGTCCCAGACCGCCAGCCCTGCAGACTTATCATGCTGATTCTCCTCTGACCCTGTGCGCTGTGCTCTTGTGCTTTCACCTCTCATTCTAAGTTCCTGCATGCTACTATGGGAAAGGGTTAACTGTAGACAGCTGTCATTGAATCAGACTCGTGAAATCTGTTTTCTTATACTCTATGATTTTGGTATTGTCAGTCTTTTTTTTCAAATAAATAATTTATTGAGAAGTTCATACATGCCTATAAGGTGTTTTGATCAAATCCATGCCCACTCCCTCCAACTCCTCCCATATCTCCCCATCACTTTTTTTCTGATAACTTCATGTACTCTTTCTTCTTCTTTGATTGATTGATTGATGGATTGATTGATTGATTTTTTTGGTCTTTTTGAAATAGGGTCTCCCTGTAGCCCCAGCTATCCTGGAACTCACTATGTAGACCAGGCTGGCCTTGAACTCACAGAGATCTGCCTGCCTCTGCCAAACGAGTGCTGGGATTAAAGGTGTGAGCCACCACGCCTGGCATTATTTATTTATTTTTATGGGGCTTTTGGCTACTCTAACATTCCCCCCTCTGAAAAGGTAATCCTAAAATCTTTCAAGGATTAGATAAAGGCTCCCAAATACTTTTGACATTTTTGGCCTTTGGAATTTGGCCTTGAGAACAGAATATGTTGCTAAAAGGCCCAAGGACATTTTGACTTTTAGCCAAGAAACTAGCTACTTTTCTTTGAGGTCTTTTTACCCTAACTGCCTAGACAATACCTACCTCCTATTCTTATCACGCCATTCTCTGCAGGGGTTACTCAAATTGCCAATAGGGAAGAGGGACACAGACCACTTTGGCTTCTTCCATGCTGAACAGGGAGGTAGGGTGAGGCAATTGGAGTACCCCTTCAGTGGGTCTATCTAAAAGACCCCCAAATTTCATACTTCTTATTTGTAAGGGGAAAAGAAAATCCTTGAATTGGGAGTAGGAGATGTGAAGGAGAAGCAGAGGGAAGACTAATTAGCATTACAAGTTCTAGCCAGAGAACTAGAAAAAAGTCAGAACAGGGCAATTTTCAAATGTTCAAATGAGAATCCATTGTAATTTCTTGACAAGGGCTTCTGAAAGCATCCCTCTATTGGGGTCTTCCTCATTTTTCTTTTGTCTTCTAAGGCTGGACTCTAGAGTGATGGATTCAGGATTTGCTTTCAGGTATTTTGATAGTTATTGGAGTGGTTAGAATCAGTGTCAGTTCCCTCTCAAAGGCTTCTAGAGAAGGGGAGAAAAAAAATTTATCCATCATTTTAGAACAATAGCTCATTGTCTCCCTTAGTTACAGGTGTGCACTACAGTATTGGAGACCAAGATTCGAAGTCTTACATCTGAGTAGGACTTTCTGGTTAGGAACAAAGTCATCAATGAAAAAAAAAGTGTCTAAATAACTTTTTATATGGACTTAAACCTAATGTCTGGGAAGTGTAATCCCTTGAACTCTTAAATATACTGATGACTTTACTCTTTGGTGATACTTTCCTTTTGGTGTTTAAGACCATACAATTGGCCCAAATAAATCAATTTATTTTTATACTTAAGGTCATTTGAGGATCTGTTCCTCAGGGATCACATGGGCTTGGGAGGAGCCCCTGGCTCCTTTCTTTTACCAGTTCCATCTATGTGAAGATAAGTCAAAGTTCCTGCTCAACCATGCTCAACCTGTTCACTTGGAAGCCTGGATGAGATGTTTCCTCTGAGTTGACCCTCCTTTTTGTAGGCTGGACACTGGTTGAAGTCCATCTCGTGGGGTCTCAATGTCCCTCCTGAACAAGAGGACAGGTGACTCACCACAGTTACAGGTCATCTTAGAGAGATGTTCCATACTCCCCTGGAACTTAGTCAACCTGGAGGGCAAGGTGCAAAAACTGAAATTCTTTAAGTTCCTCTGACCACATTAGTACAGGCCTCAAAGTATGGCTGTTAAAAATCCAATAAGGTTAGTTCCACTAGTCTGCTGCCCCCACCAGCGGGGACCCTGTACAGGTAAAGCTCGAGGGGGACCACTCCCTGAAAGGAAAAATGGGTGAGAAAGAAGAGACAGAGCCCAAGCAAGTCCACTTGTCAAGGGTCACTTTATTGTATTGCAAGCTTTTCTTATATATGGTTTGTATTTAGAAGGGGTTGAAGAAGTTGGTCAAAGGTTACAGCATTCTTATGGGTATGGGAGGGGGACTGAGCAATTCAGCAACGTGACTGACCACCAGGTGTTCCAAGAGATTACTGCATGACTTATCTTTTCCAAGAACTGTTTGCAAGGGGAAGAGAAAGATAACCTTGCCATAAATTCTTTCTCAAGGTTACTAGTGCAGGCAGAATGTCCTGCTTAAGTCAACTGTTTGTAGAGCTATATTATATTTTTTGGTAATGAATGCTGTTTCCCCAGCTCCCGACATCTCACCCTTTATTAATAACTTTAGCGAATGAAAGATCTGCCTTAGGCTATGTGGTGGGTCCCCGAGTCGGGATTCTTGTTTCTTTTGGTAAGGCCCCTGTCTTAGGCTACACAAACTGCTTCCATGTTCAGTACCCGCAAGTTTGGGGTATGCCCCTGAATCATGGGTTTGTGCTATTCCCGTCATTGAGTACCTTACAGCTGAGAATCTGCCTCCGATCTCTGGCACCACAATATTCCCGTCATTGATCTTTTCATTAGCGACTAAAGTTCCACCAAGTATTGGGTGGGTTAGCAAGGGTGGAAAAGTCTAAGGGTGCTGAGGGGGATCCAAGGGATGTGTCATACTCACTACCCTCTGGATCTTCAAGCTGTAACCGATGGTAGTGGATAGAGGCCTTAGTGGCCAAATCAATTTGTTTTTTAATAAAGTCAGTAATCTTTCGGAACACCCATGGCCCAAAGGAAATTATGAGCAAGAACCCCACCAGGGGCCCAAGGAGAGGTAGAAGATAGGGCAGGATTCCATTCCACATGCTCCACATGGGGTTTGCAAAGAGCT
>NW_008339003.1:3101809-3103221 GCF_000622305.1 Nannospalax galili
GAATTATGTCTATGTCTGGCAAAAGCAATGTGGGGGCACATGAACCAGTCCAATTAGTGGGTAAATAAGGATAGGCCATGTTATTTCCACATACATAAATTCTTCCCCCCCCCAAACAGCCTGTCTGAGAGGTCTTGACGAACCTAGAGCAGGTAGTAAACATAGCTAATCCAAGATCTACATCAAAGGAATTATTTTGAAAAGGATTAAAAAGACAAACAGATGTATTGAAGTAACGGGGCAGGACCTTAAAAGGCGTGGAATAGCTACAGTTATCTGGAGAGGGGAGTATATTAGACTCATTGTTTAAAGGTATAACTAGAGGCCATGAAGCCATTGGAGGAGCCATCAGTGAATACCAAATGTGCTTTAAGTATGGGGTCTCTTTTAGTTACTTCAGGAAATATAACAGGGATTGGGCTTTTGTTAAAGAATTGGACCAATTTATTTTGGGGATAATGATTATCTAATTTTCCCTGAAATGTAACACTATTAATAGCCCACTCATCGAGGTGTCTGTTAAGCCAGGAAAACTGGGAAGGGCTGTAGGGAAGTATAAAAACATCTGGTTCCTTCCCAAACAGTTTGCAGGATTGTTCCCTGCCAAGCTGAAGAATTTTCACTACCAATGAAGGATAAGTGGGAAGGACCTTGTTGGTTGTAGAAGGTAGATGTACCCAATAAAGAGGATTGTCTCCTTGCCAGAAGACAGCAGTGGGAAAAAGGGGGGTGGCGAAAACTATGAGAAGCAATTGCTTAGTGGGAGAAAAATAATCAATAGTTTGTTGAGAAATGGCCTCCTCCACTAGGGCAAGAGCCTTAGAAGCCTCTGGTGTAAATTGACGGGGAGAGGTGGGGTCAGCACTTCCCTTGAGTATATCAAAGAGTGGTTTTAATTCTCCTGTGGTTAATTTTAAATAAGGCCGGAGCCAATTAATATCTCCTAAAAGGCGTTGGAAATCATTAAGTGTTTGGAGGGAATTTTTCTGAAGTTGTATTTTTTGAGAAACTATTTTATGAGGGAAAAGCTCGAAACCCAAAAAGAGCTGGGGAGGATTTAGTTGAATTTTATCTGGGGCGACTTGGAGACCCTGTTGGTGAAAGGCATGAATTAACTGCTGAGCAGCTGAGTATACTAGTTTAAGCTCGGGTCCTGCTAAGAGAACATCATCCATGTAATGGATAATATAAAGGGATGGGTATTGGAGCCAGAAAGGATCAACAATTTGAGCAACAAATTTTTGGCAAAGAGTGGGGCTATTAGCCATGCCTTGAGGTAGTACCCTCCATTGAAAACGAGGCATAAGTCCAATGAAATTAACAATGGGTAAACTGAAAGCAAAACGTTTACAATCCTCTGGATGGAGTGGAATAGAAAAAAAGCAATCCTTAATATCTATTATTACTTTATA
>NW_008339003.1:3105285-3115362 GCF_000622305.1 Nannospalax galili
TGCCCCCGCCTGCGGGGACCCTGTACAGGTAAGGCTCGAGGGGGACCACTCCCTGAAAGGAAAAACGGGCGAGAAAAAAGAGATGGAGCCCAAGCAAGTCCACTTGTCAAGGGTCGCTTTATTGTACTACAAGCCTTTTTTTATATACAGTTTGTATTTAGAGGGGGTTGAAGAAGTTGGTCAAAGGTTACAGCATTCTTATGGGTATGGGGGGGGACTGAGCAATTCAGCAACGTGACTGACCGCCAGGTGTTCCAAGAGATTACTGCATGACTTACTTTTCCGAGAACTGTTTGCAAGGGGAAGAGAAAGATAACCTTGCCATAAATTCTTTCCCAAGGTTACTTGTGCAAGCAGAATGTCCTGCTTAAGTCAACTGTTTGTAGAGCTATGTTATATTTTTTGGTAATGAATGTTGTTTCTCCAGCTCCCGACAGTCTGCTACTTTTAATTATCATGTGCTATATATATAAGCCTTGGGTAAAAAACAAAATATTCTCAGATAAACCTTGACTAAATATATATTTTGTTTCTTTAAACTAGTTGACTAAACTATGACCATAGACATTTTAAGATTATGTATATATTAATTTTGTTTCATTCTTTATATATCATAACAAACATAAACAGACCTTTATCACTTGCTTAGGCTTTCTCTTTTTTTTTTTTTTTTTTTGGTCTATTTTGGAAAATTTCTCCATTCCTTTTAACATCTTCTACATTCTCATTTTATTTTTTAAAAAATAATTATGAGACATAATAACATTAACAAATAAATTTTCCATCTGTTGTAAGACTTCTTTTCCTGGGGATGCTAAGTAATGTGTTTTCTCTTTAAGGTTCTAGTGTCAAGCCAATGTTTGATTAAAGTTTTACTGAGGAACCAATGAATTTATTGAGCTCACTTACCAAGATAACTGAGGGGTTGTTGAGGTATGTGTATGACCTGAGGGTATGCACACTGGCAAGCCTTTACCCAGCATGGGTCATGCCTTCTCTTCCTAGCCTTCCCCAGATTGCATACTTTATCTTAAAGAGTTTTTAATAATAGATTGATTCTGTATTGCCTTATTAAGACTTAATACTTCTTACTTTCCCATTCTTTATACTCTCATTTCATGGAATTGTCTTTAATGAAAACTGTTTAAAGATTAGCTTGTTTTAATCATACCGTAACTTCTTTTTTAAATATTTTATTATTTTTATTCTATGTGTATATGTGTATTGCCTGCATGTTGGTATGTGCACCCATGTTGTACAATGCCCGTGGAGGTCAGAAGAGGCTGTTGGACTCTGGGACTGGAGTTACAGACAGTTGTTAGCTGCTATGTGAGTGCTGGGTTTTGAACCTGGGTCTTCTACAATAACAAGCAGTGTTCTTAACTGTTGAGCTATCTCTCCAGCCCCATACTGTAACTTCTGACTATGGTTAGCTTTGAGTGCAAATGAAATGTATAATTCTGTTTTCCATCACTTGTTGAGTCTCAAACCCAGTTAGAAGTATTTACTGTATTAAGATGAAAATGATATTTCTGAAAATGCTTTCTTCAAGTGAAAGCCCTTATGTCTAGCATCAGTGTGTATGGCTTTGTTCAGCACAGCCATTTTTAAGATGAGAGTCTCGTGTGTGTGTGTGTGTGTGTGTGTGTGTGTGTGTGTGTGTGTATGTATATGTAAAGTACTGCTGGTTTTTAAGAGTTTCTTTTACGTACATCTGATTAGAATTTTGTCAAGGTAATCGGTCTTGGTTTTGAAACTGGTTTGGCATGACATTGTGTCTAATCACAGTATTTATTCTATGAGATTGTGAATGTGTAGACTGATGTTTGATACTAAGGGAACTATTATTAAATAATAATTTACTAGATATCAAAGTAACTTGTAAGTTCTCATGTAAACTGAAATTGTTAAATTACAACATGACTCCTGTTACTTAACATGATATTATTTCCCTGATGCTTGTTTCAATTCCTGCTCTACAACATATTCCTATTGCTTGAAGATCTGAGTTAATTTTTTGTTATTTTAAAAAATATAACTCTAAACCTTTAAAGGAGACTTGGTCACTTAAAACCTGCTTCAAGGCTTACAAGGATATCTCAAAGCTTATACATTATAATAATATATTTATGATAATTGTTTATCTTTATATGAGGTAAAATATTAATTGCTTGGTAAATTTGTTTATAAATATTATTAAAAATGTTTGTTAAAGTCTGAGCTGGGTTCTAGCACAGTTTTCCTTAAGTGATCATGCTGGAATTATGGATTATGGCACCAGTTGCTTCCCTTTACCTTGTGTTTATGCACCTTCTTTGATAGACCACTCTCTGAACTACACAAAGTAAAAGATTTTAATGGTTTTTTGCTTTCTATAAGGTCTACCCGGGAACTTAAAGCACAGTGTGTACATGGGTAATATTAACTCATTGTATTATCTTAATATATATAATTTAGATTTCATGTTCTTTTAATAAGATGATGCTGCACTGCACTTTTCCAAGTCAAAGAACCACCATCTTCATGACTTCAGCTGTGCCTTCTTACAAAAGGTCATCACAATTGGGCTTGCTGATGGTTATATTATTCATTAAAGGGGAGATAAGCAAGGTCATTGGACCCTTACCTGAGTATCCAGCCATTCTTCCCAGCCAGATGTTTGTAGTTCTGCCCTAATTGCAAATGATATCCTGAATTTAAAAGGACTATAGTAGTAAAGATTTATATATAAAGATTAAAATGATAGGATATTTCCAGAATAGGAGGGATAATAAAATTTATTTTAAGCAAACTTATTAAAGGTCTGAACAGGTTTATCGAGATAGAGTTGTTAATTTTCAGTCCACTCCTGGCTTGCTTGTACTGCACAACGGGTTACAGATTTGGATTAAATAGATGCAGACAAGTATTGAATTACCTGTGGCTACCAGAAGATGTCTTTTATGTTTCTCTGTATTATGCAAATATTAATTTTGGCACTTTCTTTTGCCCATAACAAGAATAATTTGGCTCAAGAAAAACTCAGTTTTACCTTCTTGAACCAGATGTGTGCAATCTAGTAGAAAACAGTTTCGGTGAAGCTGGGTCTGAATTCTGATCAGTTTATTTCCTGTCTGTAGGTATGTGATATGAAAACTCCCTCCCTTCTGAAAACTGTAAATCAGGATATAGAAAACTAAAAGGAGCCTGCTTCTGTTTGTAACAGAACAGCCTTCATTTGAGACAAACAGGAAATTTTTGTTTTAAGGCCCCTTTTCTGGACTGTGCCTAGTTAAACTGTCATGGTAAATCTCTTCCAGTCAATGTTTATTGAGAACATTTGGTTTTTTTCCAAGCTTTATCTATACATTACACAGTAATTAAAGGTACCAGGCTGGTGCAACTGACCTTCTTGGATGGTTAATAACCATACTTAAAAGCCCATACTAATCTGCTCAAAGGGGCTTAAGGGACAGTTTTGTTCCTTTCCCTTCCCTGGAAGGTTGACAGGGGACTATGGGACTCTCTTGATATGTCCTATAGTTGTGATGAGTCACCTGTCCTCTTGTTCAGGGAGGTCATGGAGACCCCACCAGAGGTACTCAAATCAGTGTCCAGTCTGCAAAGAGGAGGGTCAGCACAGAAGAAACATTTCCTCCATGCTTCCAAGCGAAGCCCAGGTCGAGCAGGACCTCTTGACTTATCTTCACGTAGACAGAACTGGTAAAAGAAAGCCTAAGGAGCCAGGGGCTCCCCACAAGCTCATGTAACCCCTGAGGACCAGATCCACAAGTGACCTTAAAGTAAAAGTAAACTTATTTGGGCCAAATGCATGGTCTTAAACTCCCAAAAAGAAAGCATAACCAAAAATTAAAGTGATCAGTATATTTAAGAGTTGAAAGGATTGCATTTCCCAGGCATTAGGCTTAAGTCTAGGTAAAATGTTATTTAGACAATTATTTCTCAGTAGTGATTTTGTTCTTAACAAGAAAAGGCTGTTCTGGAGTAAGACTTCAGATCTTGGTCTGCGATACTGTAGTGCCCACCCGCAGCTATTATTGTTCTAAAATGATGGATACATTTATTTTCTTTCCCTGTCTAGAAGACTGATTCTAGCCAGTCCAACAGCTCTCAGAGTGCCTAAAAACAAACCGTGAGTTCATCACTCTTGAGTCCAGGCTTGGTGGCTAAAAGAAAAATGAGGAAGAACCCAATGAATGCACGCTCTTGGAAGCCCTCATCAGGAAATTCTAATGGGCTTTGATTTGGACATTTAAATTTTTCCCTGTTCTGATTTTTTCTGGTCTCTGTCTAGAACTTGTAATGCTAACTACTCTTGCCTTTACTTCCTCACATTGCCCAGGCACTGGTCAAGGACTTCCTTTTCTCCCTACAGCTAAAAGTTATGCAATTTGGGAGTCTTTTAGATAGACCCACTGAAGGGGTACCCTAATTGGCACACCCTGCATCCCTGTTCAGCATGGAAAAAACAGAGCGGTCTGCATCCTGATTCCCCATGGGCAAATTGGGTTACCTCTTCAAAAGTAATAAAAATAAAAGGTAAAAATCAGACAGTTTTAAAGTAAAGACCTCAAAAGAAAATGACCAGTTTCTTTCTGAGCTGAAAATTCCCTTAGATTTGCCAGTAAACTTGTCTCTGAGAAGAGAGATGCCAGAACCATCAGAAAGGAAAGTATTTGTGCTAAATCGATTGGATATAGTTTAAAAAAAAATGCAAGGCAACTGCTAAAGAGAATAAAGTCCTGAAAAAGGGAAAATGAGTCTTTCTAAAACACCTGGGAAGTCCCTGGCTCGTCTCACTAACAGGACCAGTAGTCATGGTTCTGTTATCTTTACTGTTAAAGTCTTGGATAATAAACTCACTAAATTTATCAAAAACAAGTAGAGGCCATCAGATGGTAGGGAATTTGTCAAAAATATCTCAAAGTTCCTCTTCAATAACATAAGGGATTAGGTCAATGAAGAGGAGGGGATATTGTAGAAATAGAAGTGCATATTAGATGCTAAAAGCTTTTGCAATGTGATGGTTATTAAGAACTCTGGAGCAGGGAAAGCCTAGAGATAGAAATGAGGAAGTGAACAGGAATCTTCCCCTGGTCCCGTGGTTACGCTGGGTAGAAGTCTTTGTTTTCCAAAGCTATCACATTCCTGTACAGAAATCTTTGTTGCCTAAGGCTTTTGCATTCCTGTAGCCTTTGCATTTCTATTCCCTTTGCAGCCCTATGTTCTCTTACTTAATTACCGTGTATATGCTGTGTACCTTTTGCTTGCATTCCTCACAAGTATGAAAACCCTCCAGAACTAGAACAGGGAGTCTGACTCCTTTGATTCTTGGTGTTAGTCCCACTAGGGTCAAATGAAACTTCCTCTCCTCACCTGAAAAGAAAAAAAAGGGGGTTGGAGCCCTTGGAATTGGAGTTATGGATGGTTGCTGTTGTTAGCTGCTAGGTGCATGCTGGGAATTGAACCTAGGTCCTCTGCAAGAAGATGATATAGTTCAAAATTTCTACAGTGTGGGGCTGGAGGATGACTCGGTGGTTAAGAGCACTGGTTGGTTTTGCAGAGGACCTGGGTTCTCTTCCCAGCACCCACATGACACCTAACAACTGCCCATAACTTCAGTTCTAGGAGATCTGATACCCTCATCTGGCCTGACATTCATTCCTTTACATGGGTATACTTACATGTCTGCAGGCAAAACACTCATACACATAAAATAGAAATTAAATAAATAAAAATTTCTTAAAATTCTAGTTTGTTAGCCACAATGGGCATCATGCCATAAAGAAAAATTTCTAATCTCCAGAAGAAGTAGAGCCATGAGATCAGGGAAAGATGCTATCAGTGAGACAGACCCGGAATGGCCTTGGTGTTGCCGTCCTGCAGAACCACTGATAGCTCCCTGCTTATTGTTTTTATCTGAGAATATTAAGTATGAATTTGTGTCTGCTTCACTATAGTGAAAGCACCATGAAGATGGTTTGTTTTATGCCCCAGTGTTTTCAGTGGTTCCCAACAGATATTAAATGCTCAATAAGGTTTGAATATCTGACAGTGACTGGCACTGGGCATGTTTTACAATTTCATGATAATGATAATGTATTTCCAACCATCTTGAGCATTTCAGGAAAAACCCTTAGCATTTAAAATTTTCCCAGCAATAATAGCTGTCATTTTAACTAAAGTCTGTATTTTAACAAAAATATAAGTGAAGTACTATCATTTTTTTTACTTGTTAGGTTGTTGTTATTGTTTGAGATAGAGTCTCTCTATGTAACCCTGACTGACCAGGACTCACTATATAGACTATACTGGCCTTAAATTTGTGGTGATCCTCTTGCCTCCCAAGTGTTGGGATTACAGGAATGTGTTATCATGCCTGGGTTCACTTATTAATTTAAAAATTTGCATTATTTATTTATTTATTTATTTATTTATTTATTTATTGTGTGTGTGTATGTGTGTGTGTGTGTGTGTGTGTGTGTGTGTGTGTGTGTATGTAGGTGCACATTGCCATGGTGCACATGTAGAAGTCAGAGACAGCTTGCAGGAGTTACTTTTCTCCTTCTACCATGTAGGCCCCAGGAATCTAAGTCATGTCAGGCTTCTGGCCAGCCTGAGAAAATGTTTAATATCATATTCTATAGCTTGAATGAACCCTAGAGATCATCCAATTACTAGAGATAATGAAAAATAAGTTCCAGAAAGCTAAAGGGAGTTGTTCAAAGTCAGGACATATTTTTATTTTATATAATTAAAACCTGTACAAAACAATACAAAAGCTATATGAAGGATTTAAATTTTGTTTTGCTTTGTTTTGCTTTGTTTTGTTTTGAGACATGGTCTCATTGTGTATCCCTGATTGGCCTGGAACTTGCTGGTCAGTCTGGCCTCCAAGAGACATGTGTCTGCTTCTGCCTCCTGAGTCCTGGGATTAAAGATGTGCCACCGTTCTTCTTCCCCAAGAGTTTGTATTTCAAAATACAACTAAGCAGTATCAAAACATCTCCTTCTGTTGGCTAGGTGTTAGCAGAGCAAATAACTTAAAACAGCTCTCGGTTATTTTAATTTTGATTGTCTTTTAAGTTTATACACACAGAGAGAAGCTTACCAACTTTCTAATCGTCTGTTTCCTTTCTGTTTTCAAAGAAACAGCACAGCAGTGCTTAGAGGTGAAGGCACCCTTTGTTCCACTGGCTCCCGTCAGGCTGGGTTAGCAGTGCTGCTGCTTGGGCTGAGTATAGTTAGTCCAGGGCTTACAACATGACAAATTTTTTGGTCCAACTTGAATGGCAAAGTCTTTTCAAACAAGAAGAGTAGTTATTATCTGTCACTATGGTACCAACATGTATCATGTCAGGACAGCTAAACAAAGGCAAGGATGACTCAGAGTGCTGACCAGTGCATACTACAGCTTAATTCTGTTAGGTTTTCTGGAAGGCCTGCTAATGGCTATGGAAAAGAAGTCAGAGCATAAATCCCGTATTACTTTGGTTGCTTTGATTGTATGCATCTATCAACAAATACTATGAAACCGTGAGTTACAATTTCTACCTTTCATGTAAGGAACACGTTTCCTTAAAAATTTTTATTTATGAAGGTTTCCTTAAAATAGGTTTTCTGATGCGCAATCCGAGGGCGCACGCCTCGGGATGGCTCGTACCATAGAACCGCTGGCAAAGAAGATCTTTAAAGGAGTTTTAGTTGCTGAACTTATGGGTGTTTTCGGAGCTTATTTTTTGTTTCAAAAGATGAACACGAGCCAAGATTTCAGGCAGACAATGAGCAAGAGATTTCCCTCTGTTTTGGAAGTTTATTACAAATCTATTGAATACTCTGGATTGTATGGAGTCAGAGAGAAAGATCAAGAAAAATGGCTGGATAGTAAAAATTAAGGATTTGGTTACTGATCAAGAATTTACCCTTAGAAGAAATACTACAGAACCTGGCAAAACTGAAATTCCCAAGTTGACATGGATGGAATTTGTAATACTTAAGGCAAAAATGTACATTTTAATTCAGAGGGGTTGCTCTTTGAACTTGGAAAAAGTTGATTAAGTAATGTTTATTATCAATGAACTTTTGTTTACACTACTGAAAATAAAGTGTCTGTTAAAGTCTTCTATAGTTTTGACTATATCAAGTTAAAGTAGTAAAATGTCTAGGGCTTACATGTAATTGGATGCTTTAAAAATGACTGAAAAGATCATCATCTGGAGATACTTAACATGTGAAAGGAAGTTTAGGAACAATAAAAATTGAGGCTGCATGTGGGAAATAATATGCATGTTAAACTATTATTAAACCCATGTAAAAAGTTGCATATGGTGGCCTGTGCCTGCAATCCCAGAGATGGTAGCTGGGAGGTAGAGACAAGGAGACCCCTAGAAGCCTATGGACCAGCTAGCCTGGCCTATGAGGTGATGTTCCAGGCCGAAGAGAGAGCCTGTCTCAAACAAAAGGTGGATGGTGCCTAAGAACTGACGCCTAAGCTTGTCTTCTAATCTCCACATGTGGGCTGTGATGGCCTCCCCAGCCTCCTTGCCAAAAGAAACCACCAACCACTTTAAGAAAACTTTTCTAAATTTCATCAAACTATTTGTAACAATGTATTTCCTATAATGTAATGAGTAATACTTTTATTAAGGAAGCTGCTTAGGTTTACAGAGATTAAAAGCATGTTCTTACCTTCAAATGACCCAACAAAGTCAAAATCATCTTCACTTTTTCTCTTGCTTTTCTTAGTATTGGCTTTGGGACTGACTTCATCAAATTCTGTCACCCAAAAAAGTTTGCTATTAAGCAGTTTTAAGAACAAGACTGGAAAATATCAACTCAGTGTATGCTAGAATCTTTAGTCCAACAGCAAAGCCCTATACTGCTGTTCGGTAAAGGTTCACAGTTCTACAATTCCAACAGAACAGGCTTCAAGGACACAGTAGGGTGAACTGTCTAAGAGTAATTGGTATGGTTCTGAATTTTATGCAGAACATAGTTTACTAGATGACTTCCTTAATAAGACCTAATAATACAAAATACCCATAAACAAGAAACTGCTACCGCTGAGGTAAATAGCAGGATGCCAGGCAGGTATTCACACTGGAGGTGTGAGAAAAACGAGAGGCAGTTTTCGGTATGCTGAGGATCCAACTCAGTCTCTCTCATGAAGGGCAAGTACACTACCACTGAGCTGTCCTACCAGCCCTTTATTAATTTCCTTAACACTGGAAAGAGGTAACAAGACAGCTCAACAGAAATTATGTAGAGAAGCTAATTGCTGATTAAAATTAAAAGTCCAATACTGACGTGTGACTTAAACTTTAAATATGGGAGCCTTTGTTAGCCTAAGACTGAGGAAGAAAGCTATGCTATTTGTGGTTTATTTTTAAAAAACATGTACCTGGAATGCCTTCACTTTCATCATCTAACACATCCATGAATGTTCCTCCATCTTCATCAATTTCAAATTCTTCATCATTCATACTTCCTAAAGAAACTTCATCATCATCCAGGTTACCAAGTTCATCGTCACTACTCTCTGAATCTCCCAAATCATCTTTAGCTCCTTTTGTTTTTTTCTTCACATTGCTGGAAAAAACCCCAAAACTTGTAAAGTAGGGCAGTGGAAGGGCAGTGTGCTACAGTTGCCAGCAGGGTCCTACACTGTTAAACAACTGAATTCCAGACTGCTCAAAGCACTAAGTACCGCATGCACTTCCCACATGCAGCTGAGTATATTTTCTCTATGGATCACATAACTTCCATGGTCTTCTGTTCTGGTGAACAGTGATTTGGGATAATGCTGGGAAAACAGTAATGAGAAGATTGAAGAAAAGAATTTTACCTGGCAAAATCAAGATCATCCTTTTTAGGAGTGAAGCAGTTATCATCTTCAAATGTGTCTGCCAGAGAACAATATAAAAATTGTGAGAGAGAGCCAAGACCAAGAATGGCAACAAGCATTATACCTGAACCAACTGTAACAACAATCTTGATTCTGTTGTTTGACAAGCAACAAAATGACACATGACTACTACTGGTATGTCTCATAAACATGGATGAGCCTGTGATCTCAAA
>NW_008339003.1:3115933-3132860 GCF_000622305.1 Nannospalax galili
CATCTTCTATACTTTCTTCATCTGCATTCCATTTTTGTTTCTCTTTAACAACAGCAACTTTTTTATAATACCTAAAGTAAAATGCATATTATATATCTGATAATGTATGACTAAGCTGCAATTGTAAAAGTGTGTTATGTATATTTAAGTGGACCCCAATGAGTGAAATTTGTATTTACTATATAAAAGATGTTTTGAGTTAAAATTGCTATAAACTTTTGAAATAGGAATTTATTTTTAAACAGACTCTCACCATGTAGCTTAAGCTGGCCTGGAGCTCACTATACAGTTATTGGCCTTGAACTCCTCCTGCCTTTGTCTCCCAAGTGCTGGTATTACAGGTCCACCATGCCCTTCTAGTGAAGTCTCATAAACTTATAAAATTTGAATGTCTTAAAAAAAAAAGTTTTCTGTCAGTTTTTAAAGCTTGTTTGGTAAAATTACACCATTCCAGTTGCTGAATTCTGTAAGGCTATTGCTGTTGAAGTTACTCATTCAGAAAATGAGCGTCCAATTCCCTTGAATACCATGTTTACTCTTTATTACCTCTCTATGGGAAGCACAGCTGTGCTGAGTTTATGAGTGCACATCATGTCTAGGAAGCATCTTTTTGTGGCACATCTCCATGTCTTCTGGCTCTGACATTCTTTCCACCGCCTTCTTCCACAATGTTCCCTGAGCCCTGGGGAGGGAGCGATGTAGAAATCCTACTTAAGGGCTGAGGACGTCACCATTGCTTATTCTTAGTACTCTGACTGGTTACAAGTCTGTATTAACTGCTGCCTGCTACAATAAGTTTCTCCCAAGAAAGCTGAGCATACCGATAATCTATGGATATAGATATAAGTATTTAGAAGGCAGTTTGACAATATGACCATTTAATAAAACAATAGTAGTAAATTTACCTCCTAGGCCCTATGACCTCCTAAGCAGTACCAGACATAGATTCCCTCCTGTGGTGTAGGCCTCAATTCCAATCGGAAAGTAGTTACTACTATAACAGTTATGCCACTATTTCACTAGAGGGCATATCTTGATGGCAGATCATAGCTGAAAGCTGGGTAACACTGTTGATGACTTTTCTTACATAGCAACCTGTGTAGTACCTTCTAGCACTATTAAAGCTAGCCAAGTGGCAGAAAGCTTCCAGCTCAGTTTCAGTTTGGTTTCTCTGTCTTGTGACCAAAATTTGTGGTTTCTTCAGCAATAGGGTTTTACCATCAAGTTCTGGTGGGACATGGTGCTGTTTCTGTAATCAATGGACTGCCTGATGAAGTGTGACCCCAGACATGTAAGCTGAATAAACCTCTTCCTCCCCAAGTTGGTATTGGTCAGAGTATTTTGTTACAGTGATGGAGAGACAAACTAGCACAGAAACTACGCCTGTCTATGTTGTCCTTTTTGTCACCCCTGACCCTGGATTCTTTTTCTGATTTCCTTTTTTTTTTTCCTTAAAAAAGTGTTTGATTATTTCTCCTCTACAAACTTATATAAGAAGTAAAATCAAACATGATACTTTCTTAGTAATGAAGCATGTCATGAGACAATAGCCTCATGTTTTAAGTTATCCTTGGAAAAAGCTAGTTTATGGCCTTCATTTCACAATCCAGCTGTTTGAGAATCACTAAGTCCACAGGGAGGTGTGTGAGTTATGTAATTGGCAAAGTTGTTTAGCATTCTGTGTTAGACAGTGTGCACAGAGCTTGGTCTCTGATTTAGGCTTGTAGACTGTGGGATTGTAGCACTCTCTTAGTTGAGTGCAGTTGTAAATTTAGCGTTTTTTTGCATCTTTTAAGAAAGAATACACAATTCTTCATCATCTTGCCACATTACTGTCTCGCCAAGACATGCTATGGGAACAGACTAACAAAAAATGAAATAAATGCCTAAAAAAGCTTAGAAAATGTTAATGTAATATAATGGTATTTATGGTTTATAATTTAATCAGACCCCTCCATTCTCTTTTACCTCTTTTTACTCCTTTAAACACAATACAGGGAGCTATAAACATGGTATCTCTTTCCAAACAATTCTGTGCTTTCACAGTGGAACAGAGGGACAGAGCTTTCTTTATGCTACCTCATTGTTTTGGGATTTCCTTCTGGTCCCTCGTGATGAGTCATAAGCCTTGGCTTCTCAGTCTTTGAAGTTCTAGATTCTAGAATAAAAATAACTGTCCGGTACTGTGGTGTAGTGTTACTATTTCAGCCTACATGTGAGGCCACCTAGAATGGTTAGACACTTAGGCTAATAGAATCTTGCAAGGCCTTCAAAGAAAAAATTGTGAGTTGGATTCATCTTCATACTATAACACTGAAGAATAAAGATTGTAGCAGGAATTGATATACATTTCCATTAGCTCCATAATATTTTATGCCTATTCAAAAACTATTTAAATCTTCAAGAGCTTATTTTCATTAACAATAGAAATGGCATATAGTGCATTAGAAGATGTTCCAAAGAATAACTAAGCATCTATCGTTTGGAGAATTCATTATATTGCAGCGATAAAGCTACTGTTTGAGGTCCTGTTCCCATACAATCTGATTCATTTTCACAGCTACTCTGGGTCTTGACACCTCTAACTCCACTTAATACATGAGATAAACTGGAGCTTTGGGTTGTGTGACTTGCCTCTTGTTGAATATCTGTCCAGAGGCAGGTCCTGGTCTTGAATCAAGCTCTACTAACTTGTGTCTTATACTTTTCCTTCTTTCCCATGCTTCCTCTACACCCCAGTGAACACATTATGAAAGTAATTTCCCTGATTACGGTAAAATCAGCAAAATTAATAGTCTTGCATCATTTACCTATTCCAGTCTTATTCAGTTAACATTTGCATTTTTATTGGTGCCTATATGATAATATGATTTATTATTCAAAGAACACGTTTGAAATAAAATAGTGCTATTAATTTTGATAGAAAAACAGTCTTATACAAGGCAAATTAAGATGTGTATAGCCGAATTATTATTTGAAAAAGCTAGAGACACTAAAATAAAGCAACTAGAGACAGAAGTTCTGGAGACAGTTCAGTTCAAACTCTGATTCTACTATTTTATATAACAGCACAATGCTTTAATTCCCTCATATATAAAAGAGGAACATCATTGGTACCAATTTATAGGCTTCTTGTGAGTTTTAAATGTGGTACTACATGTATAAAATGAGAAAAGAATAAGTGCTTGAAAAATACGCCTATCACACATAGAGAAAGTGACTTCTATATCTGTGCTTCAATGGCAGGCGATGGCTTACCTAAACATGAACAGAGCTTCTTTCTACAGCTGGCACTAAGAATAACAGCTTTCGATTGTTGAGGGCATTGTATATTGAGTTCTCATTTAATATTTATTCAATGAATGAATGAATGAGCTATCTCAGAGGAATAAACTCTAGCATCCACTGTCATAATGGTAATTCCTGCTTTAAAGAGCTATAAAAGAATAGAGTTTGGTCAGGTGAGCTTTGGCAATGTAGTGGGTGGGCGAGAATTGGAGTAAATGCATTATACCTGGAGCCCCCCAGCAGTCACCCAGATGAGATGTGAGGTCTCCAGATAGCCCAGGACTAGTAAAACTTGCCAATGTTCTAGGTGGAAATGGAAGAAGCCATTGGGAAAATGCTATTTTACTAAGATTTTATGAATTTTTATACTAGAAATGGGGAATAGCTTTGGCATAGAAGGAAAACTTGGCCCTTGGAATTAGACTCCATTTATTAATCTTGGACAAGCCCCTTGAACAGGCAGCTTTTGTTGGTAAACTAGGAAGGACAATGTTTCCTTTATTTTATTTTTTTTAATCAATGCTAGGGATAGAACCAACTGCCTTATTCACAATAGGCAAGTGTTACACCATTGAGTTGCATCCCCAGTCCTGTCCATATTTACTTTTATGCTGGTATAGTTATACATTTCTGTGTGCATATACATGATGCGTTACTCATAGTAGAAACTCAACAAAACTAACTTCTATAAAAATTAAGACTCTAGCTGGATATGGTGGTGCTCACCTTTAATCCCAGCGCTTGGGAGGCAGAGGCAGGCAGATTTCTGTGAATCTGAGACCAACCTGTCTACACAGAGAGTTCTAGGTTACATAGTAAGATTGGATCTAGCAACTACCTGACTCAGAATTTTGGTTTTATTGTTTTATTACTTTTATTTTATTTTTTGAGACAGGGTCTCTCTGTAGCATCATCTGGCCTGAAACTCACTATGTAGACCAGGTTGGCCTTATTCTTACAAAGACCCGCCTGCCTCTGCCTCCCAAGAGGTGGGATATAAAGGCATGGGATACCACACCTAGTCTTGACTGACTTGGAATTTTGAAGTCAAGTGTTTAAAAGCTCTTTGTGAAGCACTTGCTCTGAATGCTGACACTGTTCTAGCTCAAAGCCCATTTTTTTTTACCCATTTAAAAAATATCTTGAGTGTGCCAATGTTAGGGGGCAATAGTGTTTTCTAGTCATGGTTGGAATCACAGTTGTCACCAATGTGTAGGCTAAGAGGATATTGAAGTTAACCTGTAAAGCATAATCATTCTCTTTGTGCTTGTATTAGTTTATCTCTTTTGAGTGCTAGGGTTGTTAGTATGTTAGAATGTGGGACATTGGTAGTTCTTGTTCAAATAATGATTTCTATAAAACCAGTTTGACTCTACATAGTTTGCTACTTACGTGTAGTGTAAGTGTCCTTTAGGATGGGAAGATGGTAAACCTTCATGTTTTACACATTTAAAAATGTATTCCGCTGGGCATGGTGGCGCATGCCTTTAATCCCAGCACTTGGGAGGTAGAGGCAGGCGGATCTCTGAGTTCAAGGCCAGCCTGGTCTACATAGTGAGTTCCAGGACAGCTGGGGCTACAGGGAGACCCTGTCTCAAAAAAAGACCAAAAAAAAAAAAAAGGCTTCCAGGCTGGAGAGATGGCTCAGCGGTTAAGAACACTGATTTTTCTTGCAGAAGACTTGGGTTCAAATCCCAGCACCCACATGGCAGCTAACAACTGTCCATAACTCCAGTTCCAAGGAATCTGACAGTCTCTTCTGTCCTCTGTAGGCATTGCATGACACGGGTGCACTTATGCACATGCAGGCAATACACTCATACACATGAAATAAAAATAATAAAATATTTTAAAAAATCTTCTGCCGGGCGTGGTGGCACATGCCTGTAGTCTCAGCACTATAGGAGGCAGAGGCAGGTGGATCTCTGTGAGTTCAAGGCCAATCTGGTCTACATACTGAGTTCCACGCAGTCTGGGGCTTTGTACAGGGAGACTCTGCCTCAAAAAGACCAAAAAAAAAAAAAAAATCTTCCATGTGTATGAAATTCCATAATGAACCCACCACTCTGTAGGTAATTAAATAATTCAAAATAAAAATCTTAGGCCCAGCGTGGTGGTGAAGGCCTTTAATCCCAGCACTCCGGAGGCAGAGGCAAGCAGATTTCTGTGAGTTCAAGGCCAGCCTGGTCTACATAGTGCGTTCCAGGACAGCTGGGGCTACAGGGAGACCCTGTCTCAAAAAGACCAAAAAAATAAATAAATAAATAAAAATTTTATCTATATTTTCACATGTCTAGAGAATAATTATTTTAACTATATTTCAACTGTCCATAACTCCAGTCCCAGGAGATCTGTCAGGCATTGCATGACACAGGTGCACTTACCTACATGCAGGCGATACACGCATATACATAAAATAAAATTAATAAATAAAATTTTAAAGTTTTTTTTTTTTTTAATTCCCTCAAAGGCCCATTCTGATAGCCTAATAGTCTTGGGTTTGGGAACATGGCTCAGTGCTAGAGCCCTTATCCAACCCTTTCCAGAGTGTGAAGCCTGGCACTGGAAAACAAAATAAAAAACACTGCTGATTATAACTGTACTCTTGTCATAAGAACCGTAAGAATGCAAGCTTTAATTTTCTCATGTATAATGGGGACACTCATGCTTTTTCTGGTGACTGACTAGATTAATATGACATCATATTAATGTTAACTATGTAGTTAACATACTCAGAAAAGTACCTACAGCTGTGAGAGTCATTATGATTTATAAGGACAAAGAACATTAAGTCCTAATTTTTGAGGCTGGAGAGACAGCTCAATAGTTAAGAGCACTGGCCATTCCTGCAGAGGACCCGGGTTTGATTCCCAGCACCCACATGACAACAACCATGTGTAACTCCATTTCCAGGGGATCCCACACCCTCTTCTGACCTTCATGGGCATTGCATGACACAGGTGCACTTACATACATGCAGGCAATACAGTCATATACATAAAATAAAAATAATAAATTAAAAAATCCTAATTTTTCATAAAAAGCCTCATCAGGGTTGGGAATGTAGCAGAGATCCTACAGTGCTTGCCTAGCATGCAGGGCATTCTGGGTTTGAACCCCAACATCATATAAACTGGGTGTGATGATACGCATTAAGAATTTCAGACCTGGGGACGTGGAGACAGGAGGCAGGAGAATAAAATGTTTAAAGTTGTTCTTGTCTAAACAGTGAGTTCAAGACTAGTCAGAACCTATCTTTAAAAAAACCAAACAAAACCTGAAGAAACACTCACGGGAATCACCGTTTATTGAACACTGTTTTCACGAACATTCTCCACAATGATCTTGCAAAATTCTTCTCCCCTTTTTAGAGATGAGGTGATTCACAAAGAGGTTGTTACTACTTTCATGTCGTACAGATAGAAAATGGGAAAATCAGGATGTCAGCATGGGGTCACTGACCCCAATCTTGTTTCCACCAAACTCTGTTCATGCTTCATCTCTGAGTTCTGTGATAGCCTCTTTCCAGATGCTCTAGTTTTTGAATCTGTTTTGTTTTGGTTTTGTTGTTTATTTTTGAGATAGAGTGTCCCTGGAGCTCCAATTGGTCTTGAACTTGCCACGTAGACCAGGTTGGCCTCAATGTCATAGACATTGGCCTTTAGTCTGCCTGATTCTGCCTCTTAAGTGCTGGGATCAAAGCACGTGCCACCACACCTGGCTGGTTTCTACTTTTGAGCACAGTCTTCCTTCGTACCTAGTTCTTTCCTCCAATGAGCACTTACCATATCCCAGGCTTGTAATAAGTCCTTGGATACAGAATGAAACAAGAGCATCTCTGTTAAAGAAATTCAGTCTCGTGGGGAAAGGGACTACCACACAAAGGTGGAAGGTGTCACTCAGCCTTTTCTTTTTAAAGAGATTAAGATTAATGACCACCTAAATTGTTTGTATCTGGTTTTAAAAGATTAATAAATAAATAAATTTTTGTGCGTATGTGTGCATGATTGTGCAGGGGTGTGTACCTGTGCACATGCAGAATCCTGAGACACTCAGTACACTCCATCACTCTATTATTCCTCGGAGGCAAGGTATCTCCCTGAACCAAGGAGTTTTCTCAGAAAGGATATAAACCTTCAAGCCACGGAGATCCTCTTGTCTCCTACCCTTTGGAGGTAGGGTTACAGGTATGTGCCAGACACTCAGCTTTTACATGGTGTGCTAGGATTTGAACTCTGGTCCTCATGATTGAGAAGCAAGAGGTCTTAATTGCTGAACCATCTCTCCATATATGTATGGAGATATGTATGTGTGTGTGTGTGTGTGTGTGTGTGTGTGTGTGGACTGTTCCTGTATTTTCAAGGAATTAACCCTAATGAGGAAGCTTTGGATGTAAAAAACAGTAAAATTGAAATACTCAAAGATCAATGGATCTGCATCATCAGTTATTGGAGGCATAATACTTCCTTGGATTAAGTTACTCAGAACTCAGCATCTCAAATTCCCACCATCCTCAGCTCTTCCAGCTTTATGTCACAGGACTGGAGATAAGATGGGAGTTTTTATGCTTCTGTTTTAGCTGTTGATTCTTTGAACTTGATGAGGCCAATATGGTGTAGGACAACAGAACTCAAGTTCAGAAAGTCATCTGATGTAAGATGGCTCAGAAGGTAAAGACAGTTGTCTTCAAGCCTGACAGTTCTAGTTACATCTCCAGACCCCACACAGAGGAAGGAGAGAACTGACCACAAGATGTCCCCTCACCTCTGCATTCACCAAGGCACACATGCCTACCCCATGAATGAATGAATGAATAAATGAATGAATGAACATAAAAGAAAAAATAACCTTCATTGACAATAATTTGAGAAAACCACTCAACTCACAGCCTATATCAAATAGAAAGCATTCAAACTGTCTGAAGTTCAATGTTGGCACATGACAGCCTCTGCAGTGTCTCACAAATGTGTTGAGTTTGTGAGTCAAACTCATTTTGTCTCTGCAAGCTGCATAAAGGAAGCATTTGTTCCTGGTCTCTCATCAGCAGTTATCTGATGGCTTCAGTTCCAGACCTCTGGCCCAATGTCCCTGCAGACAAAAAAGGAGCTCACTTGGAGGTGGGGGAGTTGGGGAGTACTTAGAAGAATCAGCAGGATGGCTAGACTTGGAACAGAGCTGACTTAATTTATATCTATTGGCTCTTTAGAGAGCCTTGCTGTTTGTGTGTTTTCCAGCCAGAGGGGGCAGAGCAGCAATACAATTTCAAAGTTTTTGTTTGTTTGCTTTGCTGCTTGTGATACACAATGAGTTGTAGGTTTTGTTGAGAGCAAAGTTATTGATTTACCAGGGGCATATTTTCAAGTCTAAACATGAATTTCTCCTACATTGAGTGTGTTGTCAGGGCCTTCACTTTTGTTTAAACAAGTAACTAGTCCAAGAGGAATTGGAAACAAAGTGAAAACCATTGTCAGCAAACTAAATATAGAGAGGAGTTAGAAAGGATGGATTGATATGGCTCTCTGTGGAAACAATAAAAGAAAGGGTGCTGGGACTGCTCTTCTCAAAGCAGAGAGAGCCAGGCTTTTGGGTTGTACTCAGATGCTGAGAAAAGGGCTGTGAGAGCTTTTGGCCAAGGCTTTCCCTGCTCGTTTGAATAAACACGATGACTGCCTGGCTCGTACTCTGAGTCTCAGTTGCCATTTCTGCTGTCACTAAGAGGGGACATTATATGGTACCCCCTTCACCCAGCCTTCTATTCCAGTCATGACCACTTTTCTGCTCCAAGCACAGCTCCTTCAGTGCATCATCTATCTTGTACTCCAGCTCTTCTTTACACTGAACAAAGCAGTGTGAAGATGCTCAGCTTACTACCTACCTGGAGATGTGCAGTTAAAATTGCAATACAGGGGGAGTCTGTCCCACGGTTATGGACTCTTCAGTTCCCTGGTTCAGTGCGCTATGTTCAGGCCTTTTCTAGCTGGTGAGCTTGAGTCTTACTTGAGTAAGGCTGTATGCTTTTCCCGAGTTCTCTAAGAACTGGCACTGAGAAAATGGCTGATTGTTTAAATTCTCATTTTTGCCTCCGAAAACCCTCTATGGCTGTGGCTCCAGGTCCCTGTGCTGGAGCCCCGCCCCTTCCTTTAATAAATGGATTGGCTTTCTGTGCACGCGCTCACTGGCGCGTCCACCAATTCTTTCACTGCGGTGTTTTCCTTGTTTGCGCCTTCGCCCTTGTTCATTTCCCATCTCAATTTCCCGCCTTCTCCATAATAGAAATTCAAGTGGGAGAGATCACCTGTCTCAAGCAAATACTTGTAAAGACATGATTAAGAAAATCTTAGGATATTAATATCTTTTATTTTTTACATTTTGTAAAAGTAATGAGAATTGCTGTTGCTAAAACTCCTTCCCTTTTTGGAGACGTAACCAGCGTCTACCTCCTCCTCTAAAGGTCCCAATGACAATCTGAGATATGATTCCACCAAAGTTCACCCTGGAGAACGTATTAGTTTATTGGGCTCATTTACAGAGCAGTAGGTGAGGGTCTACTTAGAGGAGTGTGGGTGCTTCCTCCCAAGGCTGCCAGGAAAGTCTTCGCCCAGCGTGACTTCACAAGCTGTGGTTTCCCCATGGCTGCATAGATGGACCCCCTCTCTGTTGTGCTTCCCTGGCCCACCAACGCCTCATCCAAAGTGCTCAACTGCCCACAATGGGTTGAAAGGAGTGGGAGGATAGTCAGGTAAGGATCCCGTGACCCTCCCTGCCCCCACTTCTATGTGGGAGGTCAATAGTCAACAAGCCCATCTGTGATGATTTTTTTGCAAGTGGGCATGACTGAGCTCATGAAGATGGCACCTGTCTGGCTCAGAGGACAGTTGTGTACAATCATTGCTAATCAAAGATGAACTAGCTGCTAAAATTCCCTTCTCTGTGAAAATGAAGGGATTGAACTAGATGGTCTCTGGAGGATTTTTCTAGCCCTAATAATGTCTGCATACTGGTGAAGTTTTGTTTTCCTGGGCAAGGGTCAGCCAAATGGAAGCTGGTCTCCCCACACTGTGTATCTTCTTGGCCAGTGGTTGAACATCTGTTTGGGATTTCTAAGAGCAACACTGTGCAGTTCCTAGCCTTTTAGCTAGAAGCAGTGAGATGCCCCTCTAGCAGACATCAGATCTCATCTCTGCAAGAACTTTTGATCTGCACTGTTTCCAAGTGTGATATAATATCTAGCCTCTCCATTCCCCTTTCCCTCCCTCTGAATTTTCTTTTTGAAGCTGGGAAATCTGTTTTGCAGTGTTGAATAACATATGCACATTTCTCTCAAGTTTCACAAAAGAGTAGAAATTTGATCTAAACATAGCACTAATTTACAAAACATAAGTCAAAATATAAATTAAAAAGGTGAAAAGCATTTTTACTTATTTCATGAGAGACCACCTATTTTTCTTTTATTACATTTTATTTTTAGGACAATTTTATGTTTACAGAAAAGTTGAGCAGGTGGTAAGAATTCTATTATCTGTCAGTCACTTCTTTTACTTACAGCTCATGTTAATCTGGTACATGTATTATAACTGGTATACATCATTATGAATTCAATGTATTAGTTGTGATGTAATTGACTAAGGTCCACAGTTGATTGACAGTCCCCAGTGCTTTTGAACATTAATTAAAAATTATTTTACTTATCACTGTGCGTGATTTGTGTGCGCACATTCTATGAAGTGAGTTGATCCTCTCTTTTCACCTTTACATGGTTCTGGGGATCAAACTCGGTTGTCAGGCTTGCATGGCAAGCACTTTTAAAAATTAAAAATTTAAAAATTTTTTAATTGAATTTTTATGTTTCATACATAAAATCATCTTTATACCCTTTTCCCCCTTCCCCTTTGACACCTCCCATAGTTCCCTCACTGGAGTTCATACATTCTGTCATTTGTATTAAAGCCTATTATGTAAAGTTAGTGTCCCGAGATGTCCCTCACTGAAAGTTCATCCACCAGGGCTTAGTCAGCCTATCTAGAGTCTCTCCCTTCAAGAAGATCAGCACTTCCTCACCCAACAGTAATCAGTTGCCAATAATTCTTTGACTAAGACTGGGCCTACTGTTTGTTTCCACAGTTCTGTGCTGGGTTTCTGTCTGCCTAAGTTTGCATGGGTCTTGTGCATGCTGACACCAATACTGTTTGAGAAGGGTCCCCAGTGTGTTGTGAACTGTTTCCGTATGGTCATGCACCTCCTCCCTGGCTCTTTCTATCTTTCTGCCCCCTCTTCCACAATGGTCTCTGAGCCGTGGGTGGTTGGACCTCAATATAGGAGTCCTGTCAAGGACCCACACTCTGCTGACTCTTATTCTCTGCATTTTGGCCATTTGTGGCCTTTTGTGTTCCTGGCCCTCTGTTGCGTGAGGGAGCTTCAGTGATGAGAGTTGAGAGATGCATTAGTGTCCTCTTACTCTCTTGTTCTTTGTTCCGTGAGTCTTAGGTGTAGAGGTTGCATCCTAATGTGCCACTTAGGCTTGGGGAATTCACAGAGAATCTCTGTGTGTGACCGGTGGTATAACTCTGTAATAATCTCTGTCTGTTGAAGAAGAAGCTACTTTGGTGGGTGGTGACTGGGATACTTGTCTGTAAAGTTTAGGATCCATATTTTGCACATAGTAAAAAATTACATTTGTCTAGGAATATGAGAGCCTTGGGTTTTCTCTAAGATCTATGACCTCTCCAGCTATGTGTATTTGGCTAGGTTTACAGTACCCCACATGAGTTTCCTCCCATTGAGTGGGCTTTAAGTCCAATTAGGTAGCTGTCGATTACCCCCAAGATGAAACTGCCGCTACTGCACCAATGTCGTTTGCTGTGCTGGTCATTGATGTGGTTTTCAGGCCTTGAAGCCGGGGTTGGACCATCGATTGATGTTCTCCTACATGGCAAGCACTTTTACTGGCTGAACTATTTGAGGACCTGGGATGCCCTCATCCTGCTCTAGACACTTTGGTCCTGTTTTCTTAGTTTCTTCTGTGCTGGGATAGTTCAGAGCTTTCTTTGTTTTCAGTGACTTTGTTTGAGGAGTATTGGGACACTGATGTGTATTGTGGGGTGCTCCTCTGTTGGAATTTTTGGGTTGATTTTCTTCTAACTAGACTGAATTATGATTATGGGGGGAAATGATCTCAAAATTAAATGCCATTTTCCTCACATCTCATTAGACATAATCTCACTGAGATGACTTACCTCTGAAGAGGAGTGCTTGATCACTTGGCTGAAGTACTACCTGCAAGGGTTCCCACTGAAACTAACCATTTAAAAACATTATCGACTTATTTCAAATGAAAATATTAGATTCCAGATTTAGAGCTAATTTGGAAGTTTACATGGGAAAATGATCTTGAGAATGCTGAAAACGAACAAAATACCCCCGCCCCTTCTGCCTCAAGAACATAGAGCTATACATGACTTCACATGACCTCGTCAGACCACTCTGCGCAGGAGACCAGCTTCTTTGTTTGTAGTCAGCACAGCAGGAGGTGAAGGCAAGGCGCCATTTTTTCTCTGGGATGCATCAGCTCTGTGGATGACCAGCTGCCCTGAGGACACTGCCTGTCAGTTCAGATCCTTCATTCTGGCCTAAAATATTTAAAGAAGTGACGCTAGGGAGTATTTTCAGCCTTTCTGAATGCTGTGCTCAGGAAGGAAAAGGCATTTCCTACCTCTTGTGTGCTTCTTTCTTGCTGACTCTATCCAGTTTGATGGAGTTGTGAAACCTGTCCTGTGGGCATGGGGTTGTTATTTTTATTCAAAACAAAGTGACAGAAGGGCAGAGTGTGCAGCACAGTGGTGGAATGTGCAGCGGCCTAGGTTCCATCTCCAGCAACACCAACCAAACCAAAACAACAACAAAAAGAATGAAGTATTGCAAAGTACATTTAAGACATGCATGTAGTTCAGCATGTCTCTCTTTTTTTATTACTGAAGTTAGGAAAGCAACTTCCTTAATAGACTACAGATGTAACCTCAGTACTTAGATATATCCTCTAGCATTTGCATTCCAAATACCACATATGTGACTTTAGAAAGAAGGAGTTCACTTTAAATTAAACCCTTTTATAAAGTAATGTTTATTTATGTATTTCCTTAGTGACATCCAAAGTAATTTTAAAATTACTTATGTATTTACTTAATAAGTTTTCCCTCATTTTGATAGCATATTATTTCTTAGATGAACACATATACACAATTACCTGTTTTTCTATCCATTGGCCCTATAAAAAGACCATTTTCTTAGCCATTGACATAGACAGTAGGGACAAAGCCACATGATTTTTTTTCTAGCATTTGGGCACATGGTAGGCCCTTGACATTTATTTTTATTACAAGTAAATGATCTATATGAATTATAGTTCATTTTTAACATCCCTGTGTCCAGCACACTATGTCAGTATTCACCTCATTTTCTTTGACGGTTTTAGGATTAAGTCTCCTCGCATCCTTCGCCCCTCTGTTAACTGCACACTCCAGCACATCACAGTGGCTCTTGGTTATTTTCATGCCGTTACATCTGTGATGGCCTAGACTATGCCTCACTCACCTTTGAATCAATTCCTGTACATTGTAGACTCCCAAACCCTAAACTGAATGAATGAACAAATGTGGTCATGTTGGAGGTACATCACTATACACAGACTACAACTTTGCTGTGTAGTCTAATAGATGGTGACATTTATTAGATTCTTAAATCTTGTGTGTGTGGTGTATGTACATGTTTGTGTGTGAATGTTTGCGTAGAGGCCAGAGGTCAACACTGGGCATCTTCCTCTATCTTCCTCTTCATTTCCACCTTTTTTTTTCAGGAAATATTTACTTATTTATTATTTTATGTGTATGAGTTTTGTCTGCATGAGTTTATGTGCACAGTGTGAGTGCAGGTGTTCATGGGGACCAGAGGACATTGGATCCATTTTCCCCTGATGGCTTCAAACCTGCCTTTTTTGAATAACTGGTTTGTTTAAATGAATATACAGATTCTGACCCTACATTGCCTTTAATTATGATGAGGCATTGCTTAATCTTCACATTAGGGGAACATGATCTGTAAAGTTGCACAATAATCTGCAAAGAATGCATTCCACTTTTTTTTTCAGTGTTTTCACCTCACCTTCACCTTCATAACATTGAGTGTGGAATTTGATGTTTTCATGAGAACTCTGACTCATTCATTCATTCTCACATCCAGTAACCATGCATCCAGTGATGATTGCCTGGCAGGTGCTGGTTAGGCATGTGAGATTTATGTTAAACCAGCATCCCCTGCTTCATGGAACTCACAGTTTAGTAGCTAGAGCCACTGATTCCAGTACTAACCTTGACCTGGGGAGAGAGAAAATATTTGGCTAAAGCCCAGAGGTTTAACTGACAGTTTGTCCTTTGGTAGATATGTTTTGAGTGTGTTTGTCTTGTAAGGGCCTTACTAGCTTTCTGTTTCCACATACTCATCATCTCTTTTGTTTCTTTCTAACCTAGTCTCTCCACTCATTAGATGAATCTTCTTAAAATCACCATTAATCATGTCATTTGTTTACTTAAACATTTTGGGCACAACTGGTCATCGCTCAGTAATGGTCAGATTCTACAACTTATAACACTGTAAGTTATTGGTTATTATTTTATTGGTTATTATTGCTAATACTTTTAGTTTTAAGACCTGTAAGGTCTAGCTTCAGCTGTTTCTTTTCTACATTTTCTCTGTCTGTGAACAGTACTCAGCTAGACTGGTCTGTTCCTTGCCTCTTGCATTGCCTTGAGAAGTCCTGCTTCATTCATTTGCCTCCACTCTCCTTTGGATCTTCCCATCCTTCTCGTTTGCTCCAATTGTTTTCTCCTCCTTACTACCTCAAAGTTCAGCTGAAGTTTCATGGTTTCTGTAAAGATTACCTATCGCCAAGTTCTTTGATGCCTAGTCTGCCAACATATTACTTGTTTATATTACTTTGATCTGGAAAAACAGCTATAGCTAAGACCTAGGCATTACAAAGCTGAGAAACCTGGATTTCGTATTTACTGTTGATAGTAATATGATCTCAGGCATGTCCACCTACATCTCAGATCCTCATTTTCCTTGTCTACAGAATGTAGATCACAAGATGGCTTTTATAGAGTAGTTTTGAATAATAATTGAGATGATATATGTAAGATAGTCAATGCAACTTTGGTATTTTAGGAGCACATAAGTTACAGGTTATTGTTGCTAATAATTATATTTTTGTTGAATTATATAATCTCCATCGTTTGGAACACAATATCTATACACTGTTAACACTGCGATTCTCTTCATTGGGAGTCATGGAGGGGCTTGTTAAAGCTGCTGCTTTTATAAAAGCTCTTGTGGTCCCTACAGAGTCAACTGAATATTCATTCATTTGTTCAGATATGAGGGGTATTTTTGTTGTTTTGCTTTGGATGTTAGGTATTCAACCCAAGGCTGTGTACCTATTAGGCAAGTACTTTACCACTGAGCTACATCCCTAGCTCCTAATTGTGACTTTTACCAGTTGAGACTGGACCAACTGTAAGGTAAGAATGGAAATGTTCTAGAAAATGGCTAGGAAGGAGGAAAGCAACCATACCTATTATTACTATTTAAGTAGTTGTTAAAATTAGGGGAAAGGAAAACTGGGCTAAAATTAGTGAGACTTCATCTTCATTGATAGTATGTTGTTTTTTTTTAAATTTGTTTTTTGTTTTGTTTTAGCTACTAGAGGAAAGATGCTGAGAAAATGGAGGCTGAATGTATTTGTCTAGTTAATATTTAATTTGTTATAAATGGTTTTTTAGTGTTTTATATATGTGAGACTCACAGAAAAAATCTCTGCCATGAAAGAATCAAAATAAAAAAAGTCATGAAATAGTCTGTAGTGGGACCATCACAAACAGAGAGTACACTCACAGTGAAGAGGACACTTTAGCTCTACTTCTCTTCTCTCAGAAAAGAACAAACATATATGCAAAGGCCAGAACCACATTTCTCAGTTGCAGAAGGAATACTATGTGTTCTGTCAGAGGCACTGAGCATTCAAAGTCTCTGTAGACCAGCACAAAGGAACTGGAAGCAAGGGTATTTTTTAAAGTAATTTATTTTTAAATTATTTATTTATTAACCACATACTTAGAAGAAGCATTTCATTACAACAGATTGACATATTCAATAATAATTTCCTGAGCTAAGGTGCATCTCTTTCAAAATTGGCTGAAAATTTTTAGGTTTACAGCTAAATTATTACAGTTATACAATACTGTACTCAGTATAAACCCTATAAGACATAAAATTAAATGAGGTTTTCCACTGTCCATTTGGTGGAATCTAGGATTACCTAGGAGAGAAGCCTCTGGATATGCCTGTGACAGATTATCTATCTAGATTAGGTAAACTTCTGGGCAGGCCCATTAGAGACTATCTACATTAGGTTAACTGGGGTGGGAAGATAATGCACACTGTAGGCAGCACCACTCCATTGGCTGGAATCCCAAATTATTTTTAATCATTTTTAAAATTTTTAATAACTACATGAGTAGAAGAAGCATTTCACTACAGCTTTAACATATTCAGTAACACACTCTGGAGCAAGGGTACCTCTCTTTCACAA
>NW_008339003.1:3133534-3134786 GCF_000622305.1 Nannospalax galili
CCATTCCCCACTACTTGTCCATCTGGTGAATCTAGTCAGCCTATCTAGAGGTCTTTGTTTTAGGAGGATCAGCTGTTCCTCTTCTAGCAGCAATCAGTTGTCAATACTCCTTTAGCTAAGATTGGGGTCTGCTGTTCATTTTCCCAGTTCTATGCTGGGTTACTATCTAGGAGTCCCTTTGGCTACTCTGGCCAACAATGCAAAAGAAGGTATCTCCTATCTGGAATTGTTGCTTGTTGTGTAGCCTTTAGCTATGCATATGGACTCTTAAATTATATTGGCCCTTTAACCTTTGGTTATACTTTCCTTTTGGCTGTTTAAGGCCATACAGTCAGCCCAGATAAACCAATTTATTTTTACTCTTAAGGCCATTTGAGGATCTGTTTCTTAGGGATCACATGGGCTTGGGAGGAGCCCCTGCCTCCTTTCTTTTACCAGTTCTGCCTATGTGAAAATAAGTCAAAGGTCCTGCTCGACCATGGTTGGCTTCGCTTGGAAGCGTGGAGGAAATGATTCCTCTGTGTTGGCCCTCCTCTTTGTAGATCGGACACTTGTTCAAGTCCATCTGGTGGGGTCTTCGCTGCCTCCTTGATCAAGAAGACAGGTGACCCACCACCATTACAGGACATTTTGAGAGATGCTGATACTTTTCATTACTGTGTGCCATGTAGATAACTCTTGGGCAAAGACCAATTTTTCTCAAATAAACCTTACTGAGACATATATTTCTTGATCTGCTATGTATAATTTGTCAGTAGGTTGTAGGAGTAATATGGTTCCCTCTGGTTTTCAAAACTAGCTAGGCATTGTTTATCTCTCACATTTTCTCACCCCTCCATCATGGTTTTCCCAGTTAAGGTGCCCCCATTTCCCCCCTTTCTTAATAATACCCTTCACCTATGGTCCTACCTCTCTTTAGCTCCTTCTTTCCCTTTATCCCCTGGGTTCCTTGTATACCCATCCCTCCCTCATCCCTTAAACTAACCCAATTTGTATCCATATCTCCCTTATTAAGGTCTGTTTCCTACTGTCCTTCTCTTTCAGGCTGTTTCTTTTCCTTGACCTCCCTGTTTCCTTTCCATTATCCTGGTTCCTGTAGTTTATGTCTGGATTCATATTCACTTATCAGGGTTTGGTTCTAGGATCCACGTATGAGGGAGAACATATGTTGACTTTTTTTTTCTGAGTCTGTGTTACTTCACTTAGTATAACAGTTTCTAGTTCCATCCATTTACCTGCAAATTTCATGATT
>NW_008339003.1:3134947-3145386 GCF_000622305.1 Nannospalax galili
AAAAGAGCAGCAACAAACATGGATGTACAAGTGTCTCTGTGATAGGATGAGTTCTTTGGGTATATGCCAAGGAGTGGTATAACTGGGTCAAATGGTAGGTTCATTTGTAGTTTTTTGAGTTCTCCACACTGCTTTCCATAGGGGTCGAACCAGTTTGCAGCCCCACCAGCAGCGAATGAGTGTTCCCCTCTCCCTACATCCTCTCCAACATTTGGTATCATTTGTTCTCTTGATCTTAGTTGGTCTGACTGAGGTAAGATGAAATCTTAAATTGGTTTTAATTTGCATTTCCCTGACTATTAGTGATGCTGAACATCTTTTAAGATGTTTCATAGCCATCTTAAACCATGTCCGGTTTAGAAAATCTTTTCCTACACCTACATCTCATAGGTTTTTCCCAATGTTTTCTTCTAGCAGTTTCAGAGTTTCAGGCTTTCCATTAAGGTCTTTTAGCCATTTGGAATTGACTTTTGTGCAGGGTGAAAGACAGGGGTTTAGTTCCATTCTTCTACAGGTGGAGATCCAATTTTGCCAGCACCATTTGCTGAACATGCTGTCTTTCCTCCAGTTAATGTTCTTGGCCCCTTTGTCAAATATCAGGTGGCTGAAATTGCATTTACTCATATTTGGGTCTTCAATTTTGTTCCATTGATCTATGGGTCTATTTTTGTGCCAGTACCATGTTGTTTTTATGACTGTAGCTCTGTACTGCAGCTTAAAATCTGGTATAGTGACGCCCACGACTTTGCTCTTAGTGCTCAGGGTTGCTTTGGCTATCGGAAGTCTTTTGTGTTTCCGTATGAATCTTAGGATGGTTTTTTTCCAATTCTGTGAAAAATGTCATGGGGATTTTGATTGGCATTGTATTGAATCTATAAATGGCTTTTGGTAGGATGGTCATTTTCAAAATATTAATTCTTCCAATTCATGAACATGGGAGATCCTTCCATCTTCTGATGTCTTCCTCGATCTCTTTCTTTAAAGATTTAAAATTTTCATTGTAGAACTCTTTAATGTCTTTGGTCAGGTTTATTCTGAGATATTTTATTTTATTTTTTTGCAGCTATTGTGAAGGGGAGTGTTTCCATGTGCTCTTTCTCTGATTGCTTGTTAGAGGTATATAGAAAGGCTACAGACTTTTGTAGGTTAATTTTGTAAACTGCCACTTGGAAACAAGGCTTTTAAATGGTAGCCCTGTCTTTGGCAGTATCTTGATGTTGGGACTAAAATTAAATGTAGTTCAAAGTCTAAATGCCAGGTAGGATGCTTTGCTCAGCACGCAGTGGGCAAGGCTGACTTATGTCTCGTGTTCCGCACTATTGTGTGATGTGCTGGGTCCAGCCTTGTTCGTGCCTTCACTCGTAAAAGAGCTGAAAAGTAGCTTGATCTCCAGTTAATATTCTGTCCTGTTATTATCACTATGCCTTGGACTTTAATCTAGCAGGGGTTTGTGAACTTTGTTCTTCTGGTACTTGGTGATTATAGTCTTTCAATTTGATTGTCTTTTTTCCCCACATCCCATGAAACATCTTATGAATGTTCAAGTGTGGCATTTTCTAAATTGGTGCTAAGGCACAGAGAGAGCTGTTCACCACATACAAAGTAAACTAGGAAAAGATTTTCAGAATAACCTTATAATAGCCATCTGAAATCCATGGGTAAATACATAATTACAGGAAATTTAAGACAGTAGTTGTTGTTTAAGTATCTGAATACCTGTTTATAATTTTAGTGGCTATATGAATGTACATACTATGTCTGTTGAAATTGTAGTATTTTTAAAAATTTATTTTTATTGAATTTTTGTGTATTTCATATAGAACATCTTAATCTTAAACATCTTTATACCCCCTTCCCCACTGGCTCCCTCCTATGACCCCCCCGCAACTGGCATTCACATATTCTGTCATTTGTGTTAAGCCTATTGTGTCAGGTTAGTGTCCCCAGACGTTCCTCAGTACAAGTTCATCTACTGAGGTCTAGTCAGCCTATCTAGAGTCCCTCACTTTAGGAAGATCAGCTTTCCCTCACCTAGCAGTAATCAATTGCTAATGTTTCTTCAGCTGAGATTGGGGTCTGTTTTCCATTTCCCCCGTTCTATACTGGGTTTCTGTCTGCTTGAGTTTGCATGGGATATGTGCATGTTGAAACCATTGCTGTAGGTTCATATGAGCAGGTTCCCAGGAGCCTGTAGGACTCCGTTTCCATATGTTCATGCACCTCCTCCCTGGCTCTTACAATCTTTCCACCCCTCTTCCACAATGCTCCCTGAGCCCGTGTGGGTGAAGTTTGATACAGGAGTCCTGTCCAAGGACCAGCATTCTTCAGACTCTACGCTTTGGCCATTTGTGACCTTTTGTGTTCCTGGCCCTCTGTTGCATGTGGGAGCTTCCTTTACAAGAACTGAGAGATTCATTATTATCCAATTCTTTACCCCTGTTCCATGTTCTATGAGCCTTAGGTGTAGAGCTTGCATTGTAGATGTGTCAGTTAGGCCTGGGCAATTCATATACAATGTGTGTCATCAATTGTGGTAATTGGTAATAGTCTCTGTCTGGTACAAGTGGTGGCACACACCTGTAATCCCAGCACTTGGGAGCAGAGGCAGGCGGATCTCTATGAGTTTGAGGACAGCCTGGTCTACAAAGTGAGTTCCTGGCCAGCTGGGCCTGCAGGGACACCCTGTCTCAAAAAGACAAGAACCAAAACAAACAAAGAAACAAACAAAAAAACAAAAACAAAAGAATCTTCTTTGATGAGTGGTGATTGGGATATTTGTCTGTAAATTTAAGAATATATATTTTGCACATATAAGAAATTACATTAGTCTAAGGATGTGACAGTCATGGGGTTTTCTTATCACCCTGAACTTAGAAGATAAGCAGGGTTGGATCTGGTTAGCACTTGGATGGGAGAAATTGTAATCTGTTTTAAAAAATATTTTATTTATTATTTTTATTTTATGTGTATGCGTGTATTGCCTGCATGTAAGTAAATGTACCCATGTCATGCAATGCCTACAGAGGACAGAAGAGGCTGTTGGATCCCCTGGAACTGGAGGTATGGGCAATTTTAGTTGCCATGTGGGTGCTGGGATTCAAACCCTGGTCTTCTGCAAGGTCAGTGGTTTTAACCGCTGAGCCATTTCTCCAGCCCTGAAATTGTAATCTTTTAATCTAGATAAATAGACCAAAGAACACAATGGCAAGAAAGATAAACGATGACATGTTTGTAGGTACTCAGAGCCACTCTGAAAACTGCAAAGTGACACATTCCATGATGACTCTAGATGGTCTAGCTGTATGTTTGGGCGCGAATAGGAAAAAAATTAATCCAGGAAATTGATTTGTGGAAAGCACCAGAAGTTTTTGGAGGGCTTATTAAAACACAGCACTGGGCTTCTAATTCAGGATATAGAGCAGGGCCTAAGAAGTTTGTATCTCCCTAAGTTCCTACATAGTGCTAAACCTACTGGTCCAGAGACCTCTGAAATAAGGCAATAATTATGCTCATAATATATAAAAGGATCAGTGTGGAGACTTGGAAAATCTCTAAAAGTTACATCATATGGGACTCAAGAAACAACCTTAAAGCAACCTGAGTGATTGTGTTGCAACAGGTTCAGGGATATTGATCTGAAGACTTTAAGCTGCTGGAGCATCTCTAACTCTTTACAGTTTGAGTGCTTCATCCTTTCATAATCATCTATGGTAGAGTTCTAATATTCCTTTAAGGATAATAGAAAATAAAGTGGAACCATTACAGTGGCTTAATGATAGGCTGAATTACATCTCACAAAAGTATGACATATTGTAATGCAGTATGATGAACAGTTAGCAAAATCTGATATAATATAACGAGGCTTTGGCATTGAAAATCTATCTAAACTGCTGTCAAGTGAATGAAATCTTTAAAGGAGACATCAAAATATGATGGAAAAAAGGAACAGGTTTTAAAGATGGAAAGATCTTGACTTGTACTTACAATGCTATGGCAAGTTACTTGGTGATGATAACATTTATCTCCTGAAAAGAAGCAGGTATTACATGTGAGCTGTTTAGTATAGCTTCTGATATACTGTAAATGTTAAATAAGTGACAGTTATAAAAGGAAAAAGAAGGGGAGGAGTGGGGAATGAATATGATGAAAATATATTGTATGCATGTGTGAGTACTCAAAACTAATAAAATGTTAAAATAAAAAGAAGAAAAGTTAGGCCAGGCCATGTGTATCTCTCATTTCTTAGTTTACAGTCCTGGTTACTAGGTGAGGAGGGCTATTCTGACCTCATACTCTTTGACTAACAATTTTATCTAATGCTCTTGAATACGTTTAGATTGAGTATAGGAGTAAACATCATGCCTCAAGATTTTTTCATGTTAGAGTTATGAATATCACTTTGAAGGTATAAATTAAAATAAAGAAAAATTTAAACTTTTTGAATATTTTACAATGGAAAGAATGCTTTTTCCATGATTAAGTAGACGTGGGACATGCCTGTTTTCTGGAATGGTAATGAAATACTTAAAAAGATGAGGTGTGTTTCTATATACTGGCTTGGTCGGGGACTCCGATGCTAATAAAAGTAAGTTCTGAGGCTAGAGAGATGGCTCAGCAGTTAAGAACACTAGTTGTTCTTGAAGAAGACAAGGGTTTGGATCCCAGCACCCACATGGCAGCTAACAACTGCCCATACCTCCAGTCCCAGGGGATCTGACAGCCTCTTCTGTTCTCCGTGGGCATTGCATGACACGGGTGCACTTACATGCAGGCAATACATGCATGCACATAAAATAAAAAAAGTAAATAAAATTTAAAAAAAGCAAGTTCTAAAAAATATTAGGTTATCTTAAAGGTAACAATTATATGAATGTATATAAAACATTCCAAACTTTCTTCGTAAGCTTGGTAGCTTGGTTACTCTAATCAAGCATGTCTTTTTTGTATGTTTTAATTGAATTTTTGTGTATTTCATACAGAAAATCATCTTTATGCCCCTTTTCCTCTTCCCCTTTGGCACCTCCCATAGCCCTCTGTGCTGGATAGCTTTAGTGTCAACTTGACACACCTGGGTTGAGGGAGCCTCAAGTGGGGAATTGCCACCATTGGACCAGCCTGTGCAATGTCTGTGGGGCATCTTCTTGATTGTTGAGTGATGTGGGAGGGCCCTGCCCACTGCTGGTGGTGCCACCCCTGGCCATGTTGTTCTGTATTGTATACAAAAGCAGGCTGAGCAGAGGCCAGGGGAACAAGCCAGTAAGCAGCGTTCCTCCATGGCCTGTGCTTCAGCTCCTGCCTCCAGGTTCCTGCCCTGAGTTCCTACCTTAGGCTCGCTGATGAGCTGTGACCTGGGAGATGTAAGATAAATAAACCCCTTTTTTCCCCAAGTTGGAATTGGTCAGAGTATTTTGTCACAGCAATGGAGAAACAAACTAGGATACCCCTACACTGGAGTTCATATATTCTATCATTTGTATTAAGGCCTATTACATAAAGTTAGTATCCTGAGATGTCCCTCAGTGCTAGTTCATCCACTGGGGTTTAGTCAGCCTGTCTAGAGTGTCTCTCTTCCTCATCCAGCAGTAATCAGCTGCTAATTAATTCTTTGACTAAGCTGGGGCTGGCTGTTTGTTTCCAAGTTCTGTGCTGGGTTTTTGTCTGCCTAAGTTTGCAGAGATCTTGTGCATGCTGCCACTATTGCTGTAGGTTTGTATGAGAAGGGTCCCAGGTGCCTTTGGACTGTTTACATATGATCCTGCACCTCCTCCCTGGGTCTTACAATCTTTCCGCCCCCTCTTTCGCAATGGTCCCTGAGCCCTCGGTGGTTGGTCCTCAATACAGGATAGCTGTCCAAGGACCCACACTCTGCTGACTCTTATTCTCTGAGTTTTGGCCATTGTGTCCTTTTGTGTTCCTGGCGCTCTGTTGCATGAGGGAGCTTCATTGATGAGAATTGAGAGATGCATTAGTGTTCTCTTCATCCCTTGTTCTTTGTTCCGTGAGTCTTAGGTGTAGAGGTTGCATATTAGATGTGACACTTAGGCTTGGGCAATTCACAGACAATGTCTGTGTATGACAAGTGGTGTAACTCTTTTCTGTCTGTTGAAAAAGGGTAGTGACTGGGATACTTATCTGTACATTTTAGGATCCATATTTTGCATATAGTAGGAAATTCCATTTGTGTAGGAATATGAGAGCCTTGGGTTTTCTCTAAGATCTATGACCTCTCCAGCCATGTGTATTTGGCTAGGTTTACAGTACCAGACATGAGTGTCCTCCCATTGAGTGGGCTTTAAGTCCAATTAAGTAGCTGTTGATTACCCCCAAGATAAAAGTGCCACTACTACACCAATGTCGTTTGCTGTGCTGGTCATTGATGTGGTTTTCAGGCCTTGAAGCCGGGGTTGGACCATCGATTGATATACCAGCTTGCATACAAAGCTATGAGAGGTAGACACTGGGGGAGGAGGCTTCCAGGCCAGTTCCAGCCCGGTGGAACATTGCTTTATATATTCCGCTCCTCCCCCTTTTCTTCTTTGCTGAGAAAGAATAGATGGATACACTCAGCTAGGATTGTTGGAGAAACTTTAATGAAGACACAATTTAAAGATAAGCCAGACAAATTAATGGAAGTTGCAGGGACTCGTGCAGCACCACTAGGTACTACTAGCTACTACCACTAGCAGGACAGCCATCATCAGTTCTTGCCAGAACTTGAAGGATTGCAGTAAAGTGTGCTGCTGGAAAACAGAAGGGAAGCCATTGCCAGAGTCATGCTAAAGCAGGGAGGGGTCAGGAAGAATGCATATATCTTAAGTTTTCTCTTCTTCCACCCAGGACTTTCCTACTGGGTTATCCCTATGGCCAAACACAATGGAAGCCAGTGGGCAGGGGAATTCACATGATGAAATCTGTAGGGTAGGGTTAACTTCACAGAGCAAGAGCAGATCAGAGAAGGAAAGTGCCCAGATGTGAAGGAGAAGGGGTAGTAGGGAGCTAGGAAATGACCAGCATACACAACTATTTCTTTTGTTAAAATTTTAAAGTGTTTTGAGATAAATTGAAGAGATAGGAAGAGATCAGGTATTTTGATATATGTAAAATAGCTTTGGTCTAGTTTCAGGATCAGTGAGAAGAACTGTTTTGGAAAACATGTTTAGATGATTAGTATATGGTTTTCAAAGATGATTTCACAATTTTAGCCCTTGTTCACTAGATTTAAAAGGAAATTTAGACCAGGTATGGTGGTGCACACCTTTAATCCCAGCCCTTGGGAGGCAGAGGCAGGCAGATCTCTGTGAGTTCGAGGCCAGCCTGCTCTACATCCTGAGTTCCAGGACAGCTGGGGCTACAGGGAGACCCTGTCTCAAAAAGACCGAAAAAAAAAAAATTAAAGAGATTTAAAGAGACTCTTTCCTAAGATGGATTTTACTGGGGAAGAAGAATGAAGATGGAAGATAGAGTGCCACAGGGGAGACAGCCACTGACCTAGCACAACAAGCAGCGCTCAGAACCTGGGGTCTGCTTTTCTCAGTGTTATGAACCTGTTCAAGGAAGATGCTGGACTTGCTTCTTATAGTCTAGACATGTGTAATACCTTGTATGGTCATTGTGAGATGAAAGGAGTTCGTGTATGTAATATGTCAAATGTTTTGGGTGAGGTCTAGACCTAGCATGTTGTCAATTAAAATAATAATACCTACCTACTTTTTACATGCTGAATTAATGCCAGACATAACCTACTTACTGTCTCTAATTCTCTAAATAACTTCATTTCATGAAGACACTGGAGGCTCAGAGCTCAGCAATTTGTATAAGGCCCATAGTTAGCATGTGGTTGTGCCAGACCCTGAAGCTAGGCCAGTTAGATCCCAAAGCCAGTCTCCTACAGCTAAAGCTTACAGTCTTTGTCCTTTTCTCTCATAAGGCAAACACACTTGAAATAACTTTCTCTGAAAAGGAAAAAAAGACTATGTAGTTAGTTTTCTTTGAAAGTCTGTTCAGGAAAACTATGGAAGTTACTAATGTAAGCTCATAATAAAAACTATAAAATATTTGACTATAATGTGCCAAGCAGCACAATTTCCAAACCAATGCACACACCAAAATCAAAGCTTGCTGTTGTATTGTGGTTCAGTAAGTCATCTGAATCTCCTTACTGTCTGTCATCAACTCCAGACTGGTCTTCATAGCCTAGTCTGTCTACATAATTATGTTAATTCATGTATGTGGTAACTCAGGAATAATTCCTGCATTGTCTTATTGTTTTAAAAATTAAGTAGTCAGGCTGGCATGGTGGCACATGCCTTTAATCCCAGCATTTGGGAGGCAGAGGCAGGCGGATCTCTATGAGTTTGAGGCCAGCTTGGTCTCCATAGCGAATCCAGGCCAGCTGGGGGTACAAGGAGACCCTCTCTCAAAAAAAACAAAAAAAAAAAAAAAAAAAATTAATCAGAGAAATGTCAAGAACACTAATGACTTTATGAACTTTCAAAAGAAACAGCAAAGGTGCAGAGACTAATAACCTTGATTTTTCCTTTTTTTGGATTTATTATTATTTTTATGGCTATGGGTGTTTTACCTACATATATGTAAGTGCACCATTGTAAATGCCTGCAAAAGCCAGAAAAGGGCATCAGATCCCCTGGAACTGAAGTTAAGGACAGTTGTTAGCCCCTATGTGCTAGGAACTGAACCTGGTCATTTGCAAGAGTAGCCAGTGCTCAAAGTCTGAGCCATCTCTCCACCCCAATAACATTGGTTTATATCAGAGAGAAAGCAATAAGAAAGATTTTATTGACAATTGCAAGAAAATTTATTAAATACTTAATAATGTGTATAGCAAAGGCTTTAGGGTTTTGTTTTGTTTTGAGACTGAGTCTCACTGTGTAGCCCTGACTGGCCACTTCCTTTATGCTGAGTTAAAAGCATGTTTCGCCACACCCCACTCGCAAAGGTTCTGTATGGACTATGGACCATGTTTTTTGGAAGGTAAAAAAGAAGTCTTGATTAAGAAATGAATGAGGTGTCTGGAGAGATGGCTCAAAAATTAAGAGCCTTGTCAGGCATGCTAGTGTATACCTTTAGTCCCAGCACTTGGGAGGCAGAGGCAGGTGGATCTCTGTGAGTTCAAGGCAAGCCTGTTCACAAAGCAAGTTCCAGACCAGCTGGGGCCTACAAGAAGACCCTGTCTCAAAATGACAAAAAAAAAAGTTAGGCGCATTCCTGAGGATCCACAACTGCTTATAACTCCAGCTCCAGGGGATCTGACCCCTGGACTCTGTGGGCACCTGCACTCACATGCACATACCAATACACACACACACACAGACACACAGACACAGACACACACACACACACACAATGAAAAATAAAGCAATCTTTAAGAAAAATAAGAAATGGACAAGATGACAGATAGCTGTTTAGATTTCCTTTCTTTTTTTTTTTTTTTTTTTTGGTCTTTTTGAGACAGGGTCTCCCTGTAGACCCAGCTGGCCTGGAACTCACTATGTAGACCAGGCTGGCCTTGAACTTACAGAGATCCACCAGCCTCTGCCTCCCAAGTGTTGGGAATAAAGCCGTGCACCACCACGCTTGGTGGATTTCATTTCTTTTTATTTTAATTTATTTTATTTTATTCTATTTTTTATTTTAATTTTTAATGAGAATTTCATACATGCATATAAGGTGTTTTGATCAAATCCATGCCCACTCCCTCCCCTCCAACTCCTCCCATATCTCCCCATCACTTTTTTCTGATAACTTCATGTACTCTTTCTTCTTCTTTGGTTTATTTATTTTTATGGGCTTTTGGCTACTCTAACATTCCCCCCTCTGAAGAGGTAGCCCTAAAATCTTTTAGTGATTAGATACAAGCTCCCAAATACTATCAACATTTTTGGCCTTTGAAAAGGAGTATGTTGCTAAGAGGCCTAAGGACATTTTGACTTTTAGCCAAGAAACTGTCTACTTTTCTTTGGGGTCTTTTTACCCTAACTGCCTAGCCAATTCCTACCTCCTATTCTTATCACACCATCCTTTGAAGAGGTTACCCAAATTGCCAACAGGGAACAGGGACACAGGCCACTCTGGCTTCTTCCATACTTAACAGGGACACAGGGTGAGGTAATTGGAGTACCCCTTCAGTGGGTCTATCTAAAAGACCCCCAAATTGCATAACTTATCTCTAAGGGGAAAAGAAAGTCCTTGAATTGTGAATAGGAGCTGTGAAGTAAAGGCAAGAGTAATTCGCATTACAAGTTGTAGCCAGAGAACTAGAAAAAAGTTAGAACAGGGCATTTTTCAAATGTTCATATGAGAGTCCACTGGAATTTCTTGACAAGGGCTTCGAAAAGCATCCCTCTATTGGGTTCCTCCTCATTTTTCTTTTGTCTTCCAAGGCTGGACTCTAGAGTGATAGATTCAGGATTTGCTTTCAG
>NW_008339003.1:3145488-3158392 GCF_000622305.1 Nannospalax galili
CCATTTAAAACAATAGCTGGTTGCCTCCCTTAGCTACAGGTGGGCACTTTCCTTTTGGGTGTTTAAGACCATACAGTTGGCCCAAATAAATCTATTTTTACATTTAAGGTCATTTGAGGATCTGTTCCTCAGGGGTCACATGGGCTTGGGAGGAGCTCCTGGTTCCTTTCTTTTACCAGTTCCATATGTGAAGATAAGTCAAAGGTCCTGTCTGTCTTCGCTTGGAAGCATGAATGAAATGTTTCTTCTGAGTTGACCCTCCTCTTTGTAAACTGGACACTGGTTCAGTTCTATCTCGTGGGGTCTCCATGTCCTCCCTGAACAAGAGGACAGGTGAGTCACCACAGTTACAGGACATTTTGAGAGATGTCTCATAGTCCTCTGGAACTTAGTCAACCTTGGAGGGCAAGGGGCAAAAGCTGTCTTTTAAGTCCCTCTGACCACGTTAGTATAGGCCTCAATCTATGGCTGTTAAATATCCAATAAATTTAGTTCCACCAGTCTGGTACTTTTGATTATCATGTGCTATGTGGATAAGGCTTGGGTGAAAAACCAAAATTTCTCAGAGTTGACTAAACTATGACCATCTTGCTTAGGCTTTCTCATTTTTTCTATTTTGGAAAACATCTCCATTTCCCATATTTTTTATCATCTTTTACATTCTCATTTTATTTTTTAAAATAATTATGAGATATAATAGCATTAACAAATAAATTTTCTGTCTATTGTGAGACTTCTTTTCCTGGGGATGTTAAGCAATGCTTATTCCCTTTTAAGGTTCTAGTGTCAAGCCAATGTTTGATTAAAGTTTTACTGGGGAACCAATGAATTCATTGAGCTCACTTACCAGATAACTGAGGGGTTGCTGAGATGTATGTATGACCTGAGGGTATATACACTGGAAAGCCTTAACCCAGCATGGGTCATGCCTTCTTTTCCTAGCCTTCCCCAGACTATATACTTTAGCCCTCCCCAAATCCAGGAGTCCATGCATGATTAGGGCCATATTACATATGATTGGCTGGGAAGAATGGCTGGATATTCTGGTGAGGGTCCAATGACCCTGTGTGGCTCTTCTTTAATGAATGAACACAACCGTCAACAAGCCCAATTGTGACGATGTTTGGCGATCAGGCTCAGCTGAAGTCGTGATGATGGTAGTTATTTCGTGCAGAAGGGACCTGCTGTATAGCATCATCTTATCAAAAGGACCACCACGTGGAGGCAGGATCTGGAGGCTCTCAGGCAGTCCCCTGAGTTCTCAGGCCTTCTGCCTGAGGGAGGCCAGAGGGAGGCCAGAACTTGGCACTCTCTCGGAAGTCTGCTGAGATCAGAGCCTCTACAATGGAGGTCCGAACCCACCCTCTCAGGCTGTCTCAGGATTTCATTTCTTATAGTCTGTTTACAGACTTATGCCTACTTAGCTTTTAAATCACTGAAGCTAACAAATTAGTACTAAATTTCAATTGGGAAATAAGTATTTTTTTAAAAAAAAATCTATCAAGAATAATGTCATGGGCTGTAGAGATGGCTCAGCAGTTAAGAGCACTGACTGCTCTTGCAGAGGACCCGGGTTCGATTCCCAGCACCCACATGGCAGCTACGAACAGTCCTTAACTCCAGTTCCAGGGGAATCCGAAGCCCTCTTCTGACCTCTGCAGCATTGCACTACATGGGTGCACTCACATACATGCAGGCAACATACTTATACACATAAAATAAAAATAATAAAATATTTTAAAAAAAGAATAATGTCATGTATCTGTCAGATGGTGGAACACACTTAAGTCAGAAAAAAATCATGGATGAATGGAACTAGAAATAAAAAACAAGGGACACACACATACATATGTATGTATGTATGCATGTGCACATATATTTGAAATGTTTTTTAGAAAGTTGAAAAATCTAAATCAATGTTAAGAGGTTAACGGCTAAGTACATTGTGAATATAGTGATGATGATGACGATGATGATGATGATGAAAGAAGAATAGAAGAAATAGAAGAGTGCACAGATTTACATTAAAATGGCTGGGGTGATGACTCAGTAAGTAAAAACGCATCCTGTCAGCATCAGGACCTGAGTTTGAAAATCCAGCACCCATGTGAAAAACTTGTCAAGTCTGTGCTTGTAACCTCAGAACTGGGGGCAAACTAGCAGATTTTCAATGTTCCTGTGGATTGCTGGAGCCGTCCCATGCACACTGGGTAGTACTAATTGGGGTTAGTGAGTTATTAAGAAGGAAAGGGGGAACAGAAAGGGGACTAGGAAGAGGAAGAGGGGGAAATAATGAAGTTAAGAGGGAAAGGTGTTGCAGGAGATATGGGAGGAGTTGAAGGGGGGAATGGATAATGGGGTGTATATGATCATATTTCATTGTATACATATATGAAATTCTCAATAAAAAGAAGAAAACGGTATTGGGGTGTGAAAAGGGCCCCCAAGAGCTCACCAGCAGCGAGCCTAGCCAAAATGGCCAGTTTCCAGTTCAATGAGAGACTGTTTCTCAAACAATAGTGCAGATAGCAATAGGGGGAGACACCCAGCATCCAGCTCTGGCCTCATATGCACAAAAGGCTGTGTACATTCATGCAATCATGTGCATGCACCACACACATACACTGCACACCTCACTCATGGATACTCACACAAAATAATAAAATGTCATGCAAGAGTGTCAGTTGGTAAAATGGAATACAATGGGGTGTGTTTATAGTGTGAGATATATGCTAAACTTATTAGGTTTATTAATGAACATACATTCATACTCATCGATCTGAAGGGGCAAGAACAGGAAAACCAAAGTAAAATTTCTATAGTGGAACGAATGACTTTAGTTTTTCTGAAATTCACTGTTTTTTAGAATGTTTTCATAATGAAGTTTTACTCTTTATTTTTGGTAGTTCACTGTAAGGTGAGCAGTGAGTGTGGAAGTAACAGACTACCAACCTGACAGGTGATAGGAGTGCAGGAGATGATTGAACGTATCAGTCAAGGAGTATAGTGCTATGTTGCTTGGCAACTAACTGGCATAAAAACAATTCTCATGAGGGAACACAAAGATTTTGTGTTGTTCACAGTTATCTCAAACATCTCAAATCTGGCATTGATCTTTAAAGACTCATGAGAATAATGAAATTCTCATATATTCTTAAATTTATGCCTCTTGCATATTATATGCTATTTTCATCTTTAAAAGTATTTGTTTAGGGGCTGGAGAGATTGCTTAGCAGTTAAGAACACTGCTCTTACAGAAGACCCAAGTTCTAATCCCAGCACCCACATGGCAGCTAACAACTGTCTGTAACTCCAGTTCCAGAGGATCCGACATCCTCTTCTGTCCTCTGCAGGCATTGCACGACACGGGTGCCCTTATGTACAGGCAGGGAATACACTCATACACATAAAATAAAAATAATAAATTAAATATTTTAAAAAGTATTTGTTTAATTTTATGTGTATGAGTGCTTTGTATGCATGTAGGTGTGCCATGTGCATGCAGTGCTGCAGAGGCCAGAAGAGAGTCAAATTCCCTAGAAATGGAGTTATGGATGGTTGTTAGCCATCATGTGGGTGCTGGGAACCAAATCAGGTCCTCTGCAAGAGCAGCCAGTGCTCTTAACTGCTCTTATCTCCAGCCCCCTAAATGAAATTCTTAATGATAATATGATTTCAAAATTTTAATGTTTCCTCTTTTTTTTTTTTTCTTTTAGGTAAGTAACTGAACAGGGACATGAAGAGCTGATATTTCAGATGGCAACAATGTTGCAAAAGGTACTTTTGGTATTTTAATGTTACTTTAAAGAAATCATATCAAAAGACACAGAGGTTAGAATTTTAACTGATTATGATTTTGCTAAACAAATCTTGTGAAACAAATTTAAAGACATTATACTATTAATCATTTTGAAATTATGAGAAATATAATATATGATCATTCTTTTCTTTCTGTAGTCTAAGCAATTATTATCAGCATGGTATCAGTATTATGTGGGAAAGGAAAGAAAAATTGTCTTTTTCAAGATTTGTTCATAGGAAAAGGAAGGTGGGAAAAAATATTTGAACACAATAGGCAAAATAAATATGGCGGGATTTACTCCTCAGTCATCTCTCATTTAGTCTTATGGTTTCTATTTGTTACCAAAGTATCTTTAGAATTATTTACAAAATTCATTGCCTTAAGTTTATCAACAAAATGATTTGATTCTTTTAAAAAATATTATATTTATTATTTTTATTTTATGTGTATGAGTGTATTGCTTGTGTGTAAGTGCACCCATGTCATACAACACCCACAGAGGTCAGAAGAGGGCATCGTATCCCCCTGGAATTGGAGTTACAGACAGTTGTTAGCTGCCATGTGGGTGCTGGGAATCAAACCTGGGTTCTCTACAAGAATAGCCAGTGCTCCTAACCACTGAGCCATCTCTCCATCCCCCTGATTTGATTCTTGGTAATTCAAATAGATTACATCTAATTGGCAAATTCCTCATGGAGGAATATATCTTTAAAAAAGAATTCAGAGGCTGGGCATGGTGGTGCATGCCTTTAATCCCAGCACTCGGAGGCAGAGGCAGGTGGATCGCTGTGAGTTCAAGGCCAGCCTGGTCTACATAGTGAGTTCCAGGACAGCTGGGGCTACAGGGAGACCCTGTATCAAAAATACCCCCCCCAATAAAGAATTCAGAAAAAGGAAATAGGAAATATACAGAATGTAATCAAAAATACCCCCCCCCAATAAAGAATTCAGAAAAAGGAAATAGGAAATATACAGAATGTAAAACTTCTTAGTCTGGTGTATGTCACATACATGCTTATGGAATTCTGCTTGCTTTTTAAAGCCATGATTTTTATCCAGGAGAATCTCTTTTTCTCTAGAAGTAATCTTCAAATTTCTTTGGGAATCATCTCGTTACATTATGAACTTTTAGACTGGAGATGAAGGCTTCAAGCCTACTAGAATTTTCCATATAAGTGTTCTTAGTGATTCTGGTAAGCAAGTTTTGTTTAGATGGTGGGGGCAGAAACCAGATTTGAGCAAGCTGAAAAAAATACAGTGAAGGGAATGGAATTAGCAAGAAACTTGAAAATTTTTTCTATATATCTAAATCCACAGAATCCAGTAGCTGAATAAGGAGTCTTCAACCTATTTAAATGTTCCTGGAGAAACTTAAGGCTTAGGTTTCTAAGAAGGAAAGGGGAGGGGAGATGGAGTATGCAGGAAGGAGACTAGCCTACTGCTTGTGGGAAGGATATATATCACGAAGGCAGTCCCAGTAGCATGTGGGTAGGCTTAGAGAGTTGGTAGACATTTGAGGCGGATACCAATAAACAGTTCTTATCTTCTTCTTTAAAAGATTAGAAACAAGGGGCTCAGCAGTTCGGAGCACTGACTCCTCTTTCAGAGGACCAGGGTTCGATTCCCAGTACCCACATGGCCACTAACAACCATCCTAACTCCATTTCCAGGGGATCCAATGCCTTCTTCTGACCTCTGTGGGCACTGCACAACACAGGTGCACTTAGACACATGCAGGCAATATACTCATACACACAACATTTAAAAAAGTTTAAAACATTCATATTTTTTAATTAATTAATTTTTATTTATATATATATGAGTATTTTGTCTACATGTATATAAGCGTACCATGGCTGTGCCTGGCCTATGGAGGCCAGAAGAGGATGTCAGATCCCCTGGAACTGGAGTTGTGGACAGTTGTTATCTGCCATTTGGGTGCTAGGAACTGAACCCGGGTCCTCTGCAAGAGCAGCCAGTGCGCTTAACCATTAAGTTGTTTCTCCAGCCCTCAATTGTTATCTTCCGTATGGAAGAAAGAATGTTGCATTGAGAACAAAATGACACTGGGCAGATATGACTGTGAATTTGTAGTGCCACTTGACTTCTTGATTTATAAGTATGTTTTGTACATAAATAATTATGTTTCAAAAATAGAATTCAGGGCTATTCTACCTCAAAAAAAGGTATGGGAAAGATTTGGTTACTTGTCCTCAGATCCTCAGCTTTGGTCCTGTCGAATAATGGCAGCATTTTTCATGAAAAGTTTAAAGAATACATTTTGACCTTGATGAAAAGATTAAAACTTTTGTTTGCCATGACTGGAAGGAACCTGGTGACCTTGCTCAGGTGTCACTAGCTTGGCATCTTTCTGCTCTGAAAGGCATCCTTTGGATTGTAGGTTAGATGAGAAGTAGAGAATGATTTGTCTGTTGGCTTTTCTCTTTATTTTGGGTCTCACAGCCCACGTTGGCTTGGAACTTGTGATTCTCATGTCTTAGACTCCTAAGTGATGGGATCCTAGAGTTATAACACCATGTCTGGCTTCTTTGTTAGAAATTCAACTTTAGCTTCCCATTTTGACTTTAAGGGTGTTTATTTATGGACATGGATCTCTTTTCTAAAAATTGGATTCTTTAATAATTTCAAACAATGTACTTTGATCACAGTTAGACTCCTCCCTCATCTCCACCCCCACCCTACTCCCCCCCCACTTCATGTTACCTATTATTCTTTTTCCTTTTTTTAAAGTCTTATCAAGTCTAACTTTGTTTACTCTAAATGCTCTTGGGTGCAGAGCCATCGTTTGGAGTCTGGTCAGCCTACCAGGTATCAACACCCTTAAAGAAAGCTGGCCTCCCTCTCCCAGCAGCTACCAATTCCCAATAGTTCCTCAGCTAGGGCTCGGTTTCTTGTCAACCTCCCCACTCCATTCTGGGTTTTTGTCTGGTTTGGGCTTGTGTAGATCTTGTGCATGCTCTTATAAACACTGTGTATGGATTCCTTTATAATACCAAAGAAGTCTTCCAATTCAGGGACTTTAAATGTGTTTAAACTTCAAAACTATTTTGAAAAATAAAATCTGGTGTAAACAAAGATAGAAAGGAAACTGTTCTTGTTGCACTGGGCATGATGAGGGGTTGAAACCCCTCCACTTTCCTCTTTTCCTTCCTCCTTACCCCTTTCAGGAAGGTTTCCTGAGGTATCATCATTGCATTGTAGCTCTTTGGAGCACAGTTTGAGAAGTACAGTTCTAGTTACTCACAATAGTGTTGACTTTAATCAAAATATAAAGGTGTCAAAAAAATTAAGTGTACTTTAAAAATAGCTTTTCTCTAATAAACTAGGCAAATTATTGTCTACTTTGATCCAAGTACATTAATTATAATCTGATATTGTTAATTTTAGTGCCCGTTGTTAAGTATGATACAAATTTGGCATCTGAAGATAGAAGAGCTGATATAAGGAATGATTAAAAGAAGTGAACTTGGGATATGGAGAACTTGACAAAAGAATTACACAGACAGACTAATAGAGATTGGTGGTATTAAACATATGTCTGTCTACATAGAATACCAAATTGTTAAGCCGTGGGCCTTTCATTCCAGTACTCGGGAGGCAGAGACAGGTGGATCTCTGTGAGTTCATGGCCAGCTGGGGCTACAGGGAGACCTTGTCTCAAAAAGACAAAAAAAAAAAAAAAAAAAGCATCATGGGGGCTGGAGGAATACCAAATTGCTTCTTTGAATTATTTTAAAGTTATTTATAGCAGTACAGTGAGGGTAGATATTACAACCCGGCTTTATATTTGATGTTCTGTTTGCATATGAGGCTAAATACTTTGTTCAGCTCACTCAGTAAATTATGGGTAACTATGATAGAGCTAATTTTAGACTCCAATCATTTTGTTTCAAGTGAAGTCAGACCCAACAGATAGCTTAGATTTGAAGTCACTGAGATTGGGGTGGCAAAGTTCAAAAGCGTGAGGCACAGGGTTGGAAAGTTGGCACAGCCCTTAAGAGCACATACTGCTCCTGCAGAGGACTGGAGTTTGGTTCCCAGCACTGACATTAGGGACTCACAAACATCTGTAGCTCCAGCTCCAAGGGGAAATGATGTGCCTCTAGCCTCTGTGATCACAAACACACATGCATATACTCCCATACAGCCCCGCAACTCCACCCCACAATAGAACATAGAAAAGTGTGAGAAGTAGCAAGTATTGATCTAGTCCTCTAGGCCTGAGAGTGTGACCCCAACAAATTAAATAGTTCTAATGACTCATGAGAAAAGAGGGGCTCTTGGAGAGTCTGAGGGTCTGTGGGTTTCTGTTCTGAGAGTTTGCTCTCCTTTATTTTTTTTTTTAAATTTGAGACACAGTCTTACTGTATAGCCCTGGCTAGCCTGGAACTTTCTATGTAGACCAGCTGGCTTCGATCTCACAGAGATCAGCCTGCTTCTCCTGAATGCTGGGATTAAAGGCGTGCACCACCACACCTGGCTTGTCTGCTATCTTGTTAACTGTGTCCACACAACCCACAAAACACTGCGATGAGAGGATAGGGAACCTTTGCAGGTCTCTGTAAACGAGTGGCTTAATGTCCAAGATTTTCAGAGTCTCTCTGGCTGGCTGAGGAAGGAGGACTCCCTGCCACTTCCCTGGCTCTTCAGTTGTGAAGGGGGCTTTGTGGCTTTGCCATTTCTTTACAAGAATCTTTTTCTGCAGAAGTTTCTCAGTTCTGGCTTGTGCTTCTGACCTCTGTTCAGGTGTGTATCCCTTGATTAAAACCCCTGTCTAATGGTTTGTGAAGTCTTGTTCAGATTACATAGACATTGATAGCAAAAGGAAATGAAACACCCAGGGTCAGCCTTTGGCCGCCACATGCATGTACAAACACACATCCACATATATATGCATACACACGAACACATACACGCACAAAGAATTCTTTTCTGGCAAAGTGGACAAAATTTTAATGATCTCATTGGTTCCTTTTTTCAAAGCAAAATTGTTCCCCATCCTGTGATTCCTTTACTTAAGTCGTAAATTTGTTATAGGTCCAGAAGTGCTTGTAATTATTCACAGTTACTGTATTGCATGAAATTGTCCAAGTACAACAATAACGTTTGTGTTAATCATTTTTGTCAGCCAAATTCCATAGTGTTTTTGTAAACAAATAATCAAATATGCATGGTCTTTTGGGGGGCACATTAGAACTTTTTTTCCACAGACATATGAATCACAGAGGTCTCCCAGTCCTGAGTCCACACTTTTAGAGTAGTGTGTATGAAGAAAGCAACATCTCAGCCTGAGACAGAGAATGGAAACTGAAGTACAGAGCCCTGAAAGAGACCCTGTCCTCCTCAGCAAATCTGGCCTCTTCATTTTGCTTCCATCAGCAGTGGCTGTTCAGTGGCTCAAAGAAAATATTGTAAGAATTCTTACAGCTTTTAGAAGTGCTTTTGAACATTTCAAATAATTTACCACCCTTATGGGAAGGGCCTGTCACAGAAAAGCTTTATTCTGTTCACTGGTGAACTCCTATGAGTGAGAGCTGCTCTGGTGTGAGATAGCCACAAGAAGGGAACGGGGAGTAATCACTGTTGTCAGGCTCCAGGCAGTAGATGTGTGTTCACTGCACATCTAAATAGACTGTGTAAAGGGGTGCATGATACTCAGCAGACAGGCAGTAAAATTTGGTAGATGGATGAGAAGGAATTTTCAGTAACCCAGCTTAAGTTTTTGGCAAGGATCCAGTGCACTGGGAATTCACCAGCAAAATAGGCTGAACTTGGCAGATTTACAAATGGCAAATATAGAGACCTCCAAAGGAATGGATTATTTCTGTGTTCTTTACCTAGAAAGGAAGTAATATTTGGAAGACTATTTACTACTAAGAAGTTTTAGAGGCAACATTTGAAAAATGTTGAAAGACTAATAGCCTTCTTTAAACAGAATATTTTAACACCTGTTTATGCTCCTAAAACAGCATCATTAATTGATAGACACCCAAAGCAAATGCTATATAATTTGAAGAGTTTGATTTATTATTTGCCGTTGGCTTTTTAAAGTGAGAAATTATAATTTCAATGTCTTTTTCTTTTGGCTTACTGTCACAGCTGTATGGTCACACACTGTTTACCTACCTTCACCATTTATATTACAGAAAAACAGGGGGTATAACATGAGCCAGTTTCCACAAAATGTTTTCCAGAAAGCTGTGGCACATATGAAAATGTGCTATACATGTCAATATTAATGTGTTGTGGGTGTTATAGATTTGTTTATATGAATATTATTTTCACATGGTACTTCAGATTTCAAACAATTTGATTAGTGCATTTTAAATAAAAAATGTGTCTTTTTAAGTATTTTATATTAAAAATACCGAAAGGGTGGGGCTGGAGAGATGGCTCAGTGGTTAAGAGCACTGATTGACCTTGCAGAGGACCCAGGTTTGATTCCCAGCATGCACATAGAGTCTAACAACCATCTGTAACTCCAGTTCCAGGATATCCAGTGCCCTCTTCTGACCTCCTCAGCATTGCACAACATGGGTGCACCCACCCACGTGCAGGCATAACACTCATACACATAAAATAAAAATAATAAATAAAATGTTTTTTAAAATCCAAAAGGGAGAATTGACTTACCTGAAATGTATATAAAAATTATAGTTATAGATGGAACATTACAAAGGCCAGTAAAACTTACTGACAAATTGCACATACAGCATCTCTACATGAGTCCATGTATACAGCTGAAGGCTACATAACAAGAAACAGTGCCATACAGGGGAAACCTTCCATGAGTTGTTGGCCAGGGTAGTCCAAGAGATTCCCAAAATTACACAGACTATTGCCACAGCCCTTGATTTCCTTCCAGAACATTAATCAATTGTCCAACCCTAGCTTTATGGTCTAATAACCACAACAATGACTGGAACAGCAAATGACATTAATGCAGTAGTGGCACTTCTAATTGAAGTTCACTCACTGGGAGGAAACTCATGTGTGGTATTGTAAACATAGCCAAATACAAATAACTGGAGAGGTTATAGATCTTAGAGAAAACCCCAAGGCCATCACATCCCTAGACAAATGTAATTTCTTACTATGTGCAAAATATGGATCCTTAAATTTACAGACAAGTATCTCATCAAAGAAGCCTCTTTTGCAACAGACAGCATTATTACAGGGTTTCATAACTCATGATACACAGATTCTCTGTGAATTGCCCAAGCCTAAGTGGTACATCTGCAATGCAATCTCTACACTAAGGCTCAGGGGTAAAGAGAACACTAATGCATCTCTCAATTCTCAATGAAGCTCCCTCAAAAGGTCACAAATGGCCAAAGCATAGAGAATAAGAGCCTGCAGCATGTGGGTCCTTGGACAGGACTCCTATATTAAAATCCACCCACCCAGTACTCAGGGACCATTGCAGAAGAGGGGGTGGAAAGATTGTAAAAGCCAGGGAAGCAGTGCATGAACATATGGAAATAGAGTCTCCAGGCACCTGGGACTCTGCTCATGAGAACCTACAGCAACGGTGTCAGCATGCACAAGACCCTTGCAAACTCAAGCAGTCAGAAAACCAGCACAGAACAGTGGAAATGGACAGCAGGTGCCAATCTTAGTCAAAGAATTATCGGCAGCTGATTACTGCTGGGTGAGGAAGAGCTGATCTTCTTAAAGGGGATGTACTCTAGATAGGCTGATTAGACCTCAGTGGATGAACTTACACTGAGGGACATCTGGGGACACTAACTTGACACCATAGGCCTTAATACAAATGACAGAATGTATGAAGTTTTCTATGTCTCTCTCATGAAATGATATTTCTTTTAAGTGAGAAATCTCAAAGGACAAAATTTTATTCCTAGAACAGTAACAGTAACCCCAGGGACAGAATGCATGCTGAGCATGCAGGAGTAATTGAGGGCTGAATCTTCAGCACTGGAAAGAGAAAGAATTAAAGAAAAAGAAAAACAGTGTGGAAAGCATCTCTTAAATAAGAGGCCTGAACGTGGAAAGCACATATGATATTTCTAGAATAAGAAGTTTGTGACCAGCCTAATTGTTTATTTTAATATTATCAAGAGCAAGTCATTGGGCTGAGAACTTAGCTCAGTGGCAGTGTTCCTAGCAGGTGAGAGGCCTTGGGTTTTAGCTCTAGCACCACAAAGGAAAAAAAGCAAGTCAATCATGTCACCTGAGATGAAGTGGAAGTGTATTTAGAAATTGGATCATTTCAAGGTTCCAGAAGTTAGCACATCTGGGAAGACATGATGTAGTAGAGGAAAAGAAAAGAAAGAAGACCAGCCTGAAAGTCTAATGAAAGCTCTAAGGTTTCTTCTAGGTTTCCCGGATCTTTAATCCTCTGATAGGAACTGTTCATCAACAACTGGAATAAAGTACACTGCGCACATTCAGGGAGAGAAAGGATGGAAACATGACATTTTCCAGTGTATCCTCTAAGCACTTTATTAAGTTCATATTAGGCTCTTTTAAAAGTATATTTTGTTGGAGAAGTACATTTCGCTTTGTACTGGGTATGGTGACATGCCTGTAATCCCAGCACTCAGAAGGCAAGGGTGGGGGCAGGGGCATCATTATGAACTTGAGGTCAGATTTGTCTAGTGAGTTCCAGACCATCAAGGCTGATGCAGTGTACCTTGTAATTACAACCTCCACAAATATATTTGCTGTTAGATTTTCTGGCACATTTTAAGTCTGTGTATGAGTTCAGTACTTTGAATTTTCTGACTCTTTGAAGATCTTTTCATCATAATCATCTCCTTTCCTCCTCACTTATATTGGCCTCATCTGTAAATTAGATATGTATCACAAAGTTGTAAAAGTGGGACTATTCTTGTTTATTAGCTTAAAAACCCTCTGTTAAAGCTATAGAGGAGTATATCATCATGCAGGGATGGAGTTTGAAAAGGTCAAGAAGCCAGAATCTGTGGCATGTGCTTGTGATCCCAGCAGTTAGGAGACTGAGGCCAAAGACTGCCATAAGTTCAAGGCCAGCTTGGTCTACAGTGTGAGACCTTGTCTCAAAATACCACAAATAAATAAATAAATAAATAAATAAAT
>NW_008339003.1:3160324-3164725 GCF_000622305.1 Nannospalax galili
TAGATATATAATCATTTTCACTGATATTTATCCTATTTCATTTTCAATGGGAATGTTTTGCAGCAAATAACTGCTATCTACAGAGTTGGTTTCTGCTAAGGACCTCAGGTACATCATACTGTGAAGTAGGTGGTGTTTTTGTTTTCTACATTTTTTTACAACCTCCATTTTGTGTAAGTGAAAACTCAGGTTTAGCATGGTTATATGACATGTTTGGAACAGATCAATGATGGCCCAGCTAGGCTTTAAATTCATGTCTATCTAATATTAAAACTCATACTTTTAATCATGAAGTTAAGCTGTAGCTTATATTATTTGTAGAGATAATACTGTAAAACTTCCATTTGCTGCCTCCAGTCCCTTATGAAATTGACACAAAATAAAATTGTATGTGATTATGTTGGTGCTAATGTGAGCTATAATCTGACCTTTTCCACCTATTTGCATAACTTTCTGTTAGGAGGTGCGGGGATCCCCAATACTCATGCCTTCCCTTTGGGAATAAGTGGCTTCTGTTGTTTCTAAAAATGTAGAGACAGAAGGGCCCATAAAGGGCCCTGATATTGCATATTTAAGTTCCCGGGTCACAGTTTAAGTGATCTCACAAGTAAGAACATAATGAAAGGGACTGGAGAAATGACCCAGAAGTTAAGAATGTTTACTGTTCTTCCAGAGGACTGGGGTTCAGTTCCCAGCACCAGCACGGCGGCTAACAACAGGCCTTCTCTAGCACAGGCAGGCAAAACACATCACATCAAATAAAAAAATCATTTTCTTAAAACAAAGGAACATAATGGTTCCCCCACTGAAGAAGAGTCTGTAGGGGTGAACGGAGGGTGTGTGACTATGGAGGTGTGAGTTCTATTTTTGGAACTCAATGCAACAGACTTTAATATTAATAGCAAGTGACTGCTGCTTTCTAGGGCTGCTACTCTCTTCTGAATAATTATTGGGAAATACATCTAAAGTTTGTGGATAAATTTAGGGTACGTATTTTCTACTTTTCCTTAAATAATGAATCTTTTACTTCTACGGAACTAAACTGAGCCATAGAAATTTGATTTTGATTTCTTCTTCAGTTATTATCCTTTATATTTTTGCCTATATATTTTCTAGAGCAATTATTTTGTCTATTCAATTAACAGTGCCTTGAAACATATTTTGTAAGCATACTAAAATAAACAGAAAATGGAAAGCCAGGAAGTACAAGTGGCTATAAAGAATTTCTATCAATAGCCCAACACAGTGGCGCACATCTATGATTCCAGTGCTCAGGAAGCTGAGGCAGGAGGATCTTGAATGTGATGTCAGTCTGGAATACAGAGTAAGTGTCAAAGGAGCCTGAGTTATAGGGTGAGTCTCGATCTCAACACAAAACAAGAAAAAGGAATCTCTATCTTTGGCCTGAGACTCAGGAAAACAAGACTCCACAGAGATTTTTCTTTAAAAAAAATTAAATGTGTGTGAGTGTGTTGGGAGTGTGTGTGTGTGTGTGTGTGTGTGTGTATGTGCAGGTGCCCAGGGAGGCCAGAAAGGGATGTCTGATACTTGGAGCTGGAGGTACAAGTGTTTGTGAATTGCCCAAAGCAGTAAGTGCTCTTAATTATGGAGCCATCTCTCCAGTCCCGTGATTTCCTTTTTAAAGGAGAAGTTTCAGATGAAAATATACAATAGAGTGTACTTTGAATAAGACCTTGAGTTTTAAAAATTGGTAGGAATGTAGTATGTTTTTCCATTTTTTATTGGGATTTAATCTTTTACATGATTTCATTATTGAGGCTTTGCAGTTTATTTCTGAGTACATGAATTCACTTACGTGTATTTGAGTATAAATATACTGGTATAACTTTTGCCTATTATCACAGAATTTTGTGCCTATAAGCATAAAAATAAACATATGAAGTTTTTCCTATATAATTGTCTGAGATTCTGTAATAAAGGAAGCTGATCAGAAAGTTTCTTTAAGATAAAACATCATTACAAAAAACAAAACAAAACAAAACCAGACATGGTGGCACATGCCTTTAATCCTAGCACTCAGACAGAGGCAGGCAGATCTCTGTGACACTGAGGCCAGCCTGAATAGTGAGTTCCAGGCCAGCTGTGGCTTCAGGGAGGAGACCTTGTCTCAAAACAACACCAAAAATTATTAATAAACTACCTAGTAAAAATATTTGTTTTAGAGATCAAACAGCACTTTTTTCTTGTGCTTCTGAACACTGGAATTCCTGATTTAGCAATCCAGTCACATGAATTTGTGGCATTTGTTCTGATGTGGATTAGAAGAGAAAATGAGCTGATAGGACAGACATAAAGAAAACCTGCCTTTTGTTCAGTTGCTGAAAGTTAATGCATTGAAAACTGTGTAACATCTTAATGATAAATCAGGTCTGTGAACCTCAATGAGACATAGTAAAAATAACTCAATGGCCACTTTTAGCATAAATAAAAACACACAAAAAATGTAAAAATGAAACAAACCTCAAAATCTTAATACACATTTGTCAAACAAAATAATGAATTTTTGTAAGGATATCTTTAATGACTATAATAACAAGATTTTTTCATTTAATGCATTTTAGTGAATACTTAATTTCCTTTATCACATTATAATAAAATTGTTTATAAAATTCTCTGATACTTCATTCACATTAGGATGTCTTCAATAAGAACCTCATTCTAGGTCTGGAGAGATGATCCAGTGGTTAAGAGCCCTGGCTGCTCTTGCAGAGGACCTGGGTTCAACTCCCAGCACCCACATGGCAGCTAACAACCTTCTGTAACTCCAGTTCAGGGTATCCGATGCCCTCTTCTGACTTCTGCAGGCATTGCATGAGATGGGTGTACTTACATACATGCACATACTTATATAACATTAAAAAAAGAGAGCCTTTTTCTATGGTTCTTGTAAAAGAAACACAGAGGGAAGGCCTGAATTAGAGCAGAGAGGAGGTGGGGCTTGAGTCAGAGCCAGTGGTGTCCGGAGAGAGGCAGGGTAAGAAGGCTGTGCAGAGTGTGCTGAATTCCAAAACTAAGCTTCAGGATTAGGCATAAGATAGATTTGAGTGCTGGGGCTCTAGAGCCACACACATGCTTTGTGGCACAACTCATAAGAGTCTCTGAGGCTTTCCTTGGATCTAAATTCATTTCCTTTTACATCCCACCTAGGGAACTTCTAAAAACTCTTAATGTTCCTAATTTCCAGTGCTGTTGCCTGTTCTAAGCAGGCTTTTGCTTTTTAGGGGTAGGTCGCTGAAGCAGTGTGCTCCTTCCAAATTGCTGTGGGTGGTACTCTATAGAGTCCTAACTGAAAGGTCACATAAAATTGAATAAAGGGGGGAAAAAGGCTTGGCTTAAATCATGCAGGACCTTTAGTGTTTGCTGCAGGTTAAAGGTTGGTAAGGAAACAACATTAGCAATCAACCCCAGCTATTTGATTGTTAATATATATTATTAGGGGGGCTGGAGAGACCGTTTAGTGTTTGGAGCACGGGCTGCACTTATAAAGGACTGGAGCTCACTTCCCAGTACCTTATGGCAGCTCACAACTGCCCATAACTTCAGCTCCAGAGAATCTGAGGCTCTCTTCTGACCTGTCCCCCATCCTGGGGGCACCCGCACTCATGTGCACATACTCCCCATATACACACACATACATTTAATAATTAAAAATAATAAAGGAATTTTTAAAAAGACATTATTAGGTGATATGTATCTTTTGGAATTTGTCATGATTCAGCATTAAATCCTTGCTTTGTACACTCAGTAACTAAATTAAGCACACTGAGACTAGAGCAGTGTCTTGAAAAAGAAGTCATAAGTGGCCTCGCAGAAAACAGGTACAAAACAGCTCCAGTGTATTATTATGTCAAATTTAAATGATAACGCCAAAATTAGTGTGGTGTCCTGACCTATGGGCCCCAAAAGTTATGTGGAAACAAAATATGAGCCACGAGTTTTTTATATAAACAAAAGATTGGAAGAAGGGGAGATGACAGTTTGATTATGTGGTTTCAGCCTTGTAGCCCTCAGCACAGTCTGCATAAAAATGATTATCTGGCTGCTGGACTTGTGGCCCTGCCATTTCGGACCCATGCATTGTGTCCCTGGCTTTGACTCGCACTTTGACTCTTCTCTCACGCTCTCCTGCCTGTGAGTCCTTAACTGTACACTGGTCAGAGCATTCTTCTGACTGGCAGCATATTCAAAAGGTGAATAGGTATTGGCCTTCGTGGACCGATTAGAAGCTGCTGTCTGGAACATTCTAGAGGACTCTTAGACTCAGTTCTGCACTAAAGTGCCCTGAGGTTGCAGTTTTATTTCCTAAGGGAGTGTAGGATGATGTAAGCTCATGCATTTGCCATTCTTTTTTTAAAAAAAAATTTATTTTTTAAATTTTTA
>NW_008339003.1:3166559-3166854 GCF_000622305.1 Nannospalax galili
ACAAAGAGCAATTATTCTCAGATAAACCTCACCTAGACATATATTTCAGATCTGCTATGTATAATTGGTCAATAGGGTGTAGGAATAATATGGTTCCCTCTGGTTTTCAAAACTAGCTAGGCATTATTTATCTCTCGCATTTTCTCACCCCTCCATTGTGGTTTTCCCACTTAAGGTGCCCCCATTTACCCCCTTTCTCTCAATAATACCCTTCTCCTACCTCTCTTGAGCTCCTTCTTTCCCTTTATCCCCTAGGTTCCTTGTATACCCTTCCCTCCCCCTCCCTTAAACTAAC
>NW_008339003.1:3168415-3168821 GCF_000622305.1 Nannospalax galili
GAGGTCTTTAATATCTTTGGTCAGGTTTATCCAGAGATATTTTTTTTTGCAGCTATTGTGAAGGGGAGTGTTTCCTTGTGCTCTCACTGATTGCTTGTTATTGGTATATAGAAAGGCTGTAGACTTTTGTAGGTTAATTTTGTAACCTGCCACTTTACTGAACGTGTTAATAATTTCTAGTTTTCTGGTGGTATTTTTGGCGTCTCTTAGATGTAATATCATATCATCTGCAAAAAAGGATGATTTGATCTCTTCCAATTATTACTCCTTTAATTTTCTTCTCTTGTCTTATTCTTCTTGCAAGAGTTTTAAGTACTATGTTAGAGAGAAGTGGAGATAGTGGACAGCCTTGTCTGGTTCCTGATTTCAATGGGAATGCTTCCAGTTTTTCTCCATTTAGAATGAT
>NW_008339003.1:3168883-3170469 GCF_000622305.1 Nannospalax galili
ATTCCTCTAGGACTTTGAACATAAATGCATGTTGAATTTTGTCAAAGGTCTTCTCTGCATCTATTGAGATGACCATGTGGTTATTGTCTTTGAGACCATTTATATGATTTATGATGTTTATTGAATTACATGTATTGAACCATCCCTGCATCTCTGGGATCAAGCTGACTTCATCATGGTGGATGATCTTTTTGATGTGTGTCTGTGTGTGGTTTGAAAGTATCTTGTTGAGAATTTTTGCATCTATGCTCATTAAGGATATGGGTCTATAGTTTTCTTTTTTGGTTGTATCTTTACCTGGCTTTGATAGTAGAGTGACGCTGGCTTCATAGAGGGAATTTGGACATTCTCCCTCTATATTATTTTGAATAAGTAAAGTAGTGTTGGATGTAGGTCTTCTTTAAATATCTGATAGAATTCTGCTGTAAATCCATCTGGTCCTGGACTTTTTTTAGTCAGGAGGTTTTGTATTACTGTTTCAATTTTTTTTTGTGTTATGTGTCTGTTTAACCTGTTAATCTGTTCTTGGTTTAGTTTTGGTGGTTCCCATGCCTTTAGATATCCATCCATTTCTTTTAGGTTTTCAAATTTAGTAGCATATAGGTTTTTAAAGTATTCCCTTATAATGTTCTGTATCTTTCTGGTATCTGTTGTGATGTTTCCTCTTTCATCTATGATTTTCTTGATTTGGAGGTGCTCTTTCTTTCCATTGGTTAACTGGGCTAGTGGTCTGTCAATCTTGTTTATCTTTTCAAAGAACCAGCTCTTGGAATTGTTGATTCTTTGTATTGTTTTCTTTGTTTCAATTTCATTAATTTCTGCCCTAATTTTGTTATTTCTTCTTGTCTGTTGCATTTGGGTTTCATTTGCTGTTGCTTTTCAAGTGTGTTGAGTTGCAATGTTAAGTCATTCATTTGTGTTCTTTCCGATTCTTTGATGTAGGCACTTCGAACTATAAACTTCCCTCTAAGGACTGCTTTCAGTGTGTCCCAGAGGTTTTATTGTGTTGTCCTTTTCATTTAATTCCAGGAATACTTTTATCTTTCTTAATTTCTCTTTTGACCCATTCATCATTTAGGAGTGTGTTGTTTAATCTCCATGTGTTCATGTGGTGATCAGCGCTTCTTCCAGTATTGATTGTAAGGGAGAAGTTTCGATGGGGTGCTGAGTAGAAAGTATGTCCTTTGGTGCTTGGGTGGAATACTCGTTAGATGTCTGTTAAGTCCATTTGCTATATGGTATTGTTTAATTCAGATGTCTCTCTGTTAACTCTCTGCCCTATTGACCTATCTGATGGAGACAGTGGGGTATTGAACTCCCACACTATTAATGAGTTGTGGTTAATCTGGGTCTTAAAGTCCTGTAGTATTGTTTAACGAAGTTGGGTGCACCAGAGTTTGGTGAATATACGTTAATGATTTTAATATCTTCTTGATTCATTGTTTCTTTGATCAAAATGATGTGGCCCTCTTTGTCTCTTTGATTAGTTTTACTTTGAAGTCTGTTTTGCCAGATATTAGAACTGCAACCCCTGCTTGTTTCTTAGTGCCATTTGCTTAGAATATTCTTTTCCATCCTTTTATCTT
>NW_008339003.1:3171526-3183877 GCF_000622305.1 Nannospalax galili
CTTCATAATCTTTGCTTGAGTGGTCTAGTTCGTCCACTTTATCTTCCAGTATTGATACTCTGTTTTCCATTTCATTCATCCTATTGGTGAGGCTTTCTCCTGTCGTTTCTAATTGACTTAGTGAGTGTTTCACTTCCTTCTTCCTTTCAGCCTGAGTATTTTTCACTATTTCTCTTTTCTGAATTCATTCAGAAGTTTATTCCTATCTTCCTTCAGTTCTATGATTACCTTGTTTGTGTGTTCTTTAAATTCACTGAATTCTTTTATCATATTCATCATTGTTCTTTTGAGTTCCATGTCCTACATTATCTCTAGGGGGTTGTGAGACTCAGGCCTTCAAGTTTAGGTCTGCTTCTTTTTGCAATCTTCATATGTCTCTGTGGTTTACTTTTTGGACATGAAAAGCTGGTTTGTCCAAGCTTCTCGTTCTCTCTTTTGACCTTATATTGGAGTGGCTGTATTGCTTTTGTCTTCAGTAGTTCCCACAGAGGCCCAAGTCAGATGAGGGTCAGATGTTTTCATGCTTTCTCCTAAGGTCTGGATCCCTCCAGGAAATATTTCAGCCCCTGGACTTTGGGGGTTGGACTGGCCTGGGAGCCGGGCCCAGGAAAGATTCTGGTCTAGGGCAGTTGGTGGCCGTGCCACCCAGAGATACAATGGCAGATGGGTGCGGGAAGAGGCCCCAAGGCGTCCTGGGGACTGCACTGAGGAGCTGGGTTGGTCTGGACGCAAAGAATCAGGAAGAGGAAAGGTCAGCCCCAGCATCCTGGAAAGAGGTTGGTGAGTAGTTCAAGCCCAGGGAAGTGGAGGGAGGTGAGGGCGGGGCCAGGCCCAGAGTGCTCCTGGGGACCCGGGAAGGAACTGAGTTTTTCTGGATACACAGGATCAGGAAGTAATAGTGGTTCCCTGGGTGTCTGGGGCTCCAAGACCAGGAATGGGACAGGGTCTAGGCTAGGAGAAGAGACTGGGAGGGGGAGATGGGAGGGTGAATGAGGCTGGGAGAGTCAAGGCACTGAGGGCACGATGGACTTACCCCAGAGAGAGGCCTGCGGGTTGGAGAGAGCTATTATTTTTATGTTATGTGTATGAGTGTGTTGCCTGTAGATGTGTGCATTCGTGTCATACATTGCTGCAGAGGTCAGAAGAGGGCTTTGGATTCTCCAGGAATTGCAGTTAAGGATGGTTTGTAGCTAACATGTGGGTGTTGGGAATCGAACCCAGGTCCTCAGCAAGAACAGCCAGTGCTCTTAACCGCTGAGCTGTCTCTCTAGCCCCTGTATGAACTATGTTTAACATAGAATGACTGACAAGGATCATCTGATTTAGCCCAGCTAAGTAGTATGTTGGAAAACTTTGAACTTTACTGGTGTTCTCAGCACTCTGAAGTCATGCAAAGAAGTAGAAGACAGAGGACTTGATTTAAAATCACTGGTATGCCTAGCTGTGCAGTATAGTGTTTGAGTGGCCACCAGACTAGTGGTGCAGGCGAGACAGTTAGTTATTTTAAATACATATATATATAATTTATGAGTATGCACACATATGCCATGATTTGGAGGTGACGACTACAACTTTGTGGAATTTGTTGTCTTCCCCCAAACTTCATGTGAGTTCTGGTGATTGAATTCAGGTCATCAGGCTTGCCCAGCAAGCACCTCTACTCACTAAGGTGTTTCACCTTCCCAAGTTAAGTTATTTTGAGTAAAAGTTTTATCAAATGAAGAGATAACAGTGTTCTAATTTTAGTTTGTTGCTTTTTTTAGTGTTATAAAAGATAAGTTGTTTTCATGGTCTTAAAAAAAAAGATTATAATTTTTAGACAAGGGATCACTTTGTGTCTCGGGGTAACCTCAAATTAAAGGTAATCCTCCTGCGTCAGACTCTGAAGTTCTGGGATTACAGGTGTATGTTTCCATTCTTGTTTTGTAAAAAAAAAAAAAATTTGTACAATGCTAAAGATATTTTTTCCTAATTACAAAGAAAACAGTACCCCGAATTTACTGTCAGAGCATAGAGTTAAATAGCACAAAGTGGAGGAGCCATTTTCTTAACCTACAGTGGAGATATAGTTTTACTTTTAGCATTTTTGTATTTTAACATTTTATGGCACTAGATTCAAAGTCAATTCCATCCAACACATAGTATTTACATTTTTTTTTTTCAGAGCTGAGGACTGAACCCAGGCCCTTGAGCTTGCTAGGCAAGCACTCTACCACTGAGCTAAATCCCCAACCCCTAAAATTTTTTATTTTTAATTACATGTGTGTGTCTATGTGTCTGTGTGTGGGTATGTGCGTTGGATCTCCTGGAGGTGGAGTTTTACATGTGGTTGTGAGTCACCTGACATGGGTGCTGGGAACCAAACTCAGATTGTCTGGAAGAACTGTGCATACTCTTAACCCCTGAGCCACCTCTCTAGCTCAACACATAGCATTTAACTAGAGAGCAGTGAAATTAAACACATTTATATTCCAATGCTTTCTTCAGTTACTCCAAGGATAATGTTATTTGAAAAATGCCTTCAATGTTGTTGCTTCACTCTCTTTTCTGATAAAATGCAAAAGTAATTGCATTATGTTGTGGTACCCAATCTGCTATTATTATTATTTTTTTTTGAGACAAGTTCTCACTGTATGGTCTAGCTAGCTTTGAACTGTTTAAATAAAAAAAATCAAATTTTTATGGGTATGAGTGTTTTGCTGTCTGTATGCATGTGCACCATGTGCATGCCTGTTACCTACAGAGCCAGAAGAGTGTGTTGGATCTCTTGGAACTGGAGTTACAGATGGTTGTGAGTTACCATGTGGGTGCTAGCAACCTGATCTGGGCCCTCTGTAAGAGCAAGAAGTGCTGTTAGCCACCAAACCATCTATCCGTCCACCAGAGCATTGAAGTCTTGATTATCTTGTGTTGAGATTGCAGTTGTGTCCACTATGCCAGGTTTACAGTGTTCAATTATATAGTATGATATGATTTTTAAAATGAGGCATATTATAAAGCTAATTGCTGTGGCTTGGAGTGTAGCTCAGTTGACAGAGTGCTTGCCTAAGAGTCATAAAGCCTTGGGCTCAATCCCCAGCAACATATAAACTAGGTGTGGTGGCTTAGGCCCAGAATTCCCACATTCAGGAGGTGAAGGAAGGAGGATCCAAAGTTCAAGATTATCCTTCTTGGATACATAGAGAGTTTGAGGCCAGCCTGGAATATAGGAGACCCTGTCTCAAGCAAATAGCTAATTGTTTCACTGTTGCTTCAATGGACTCCTGTGCTGGTCTCCCCATGGCCTGAACTTTGCTGCCGTGGGGGAGACTGCTTTGCACTGGTCCCCATAGTGGAAGGTCTGGGCGAGGAGAGAGACTGGTCAGTGGGGGGAGGGGGCCTCGGGCATGGTGAGTACCATGGGAAGAAAACACCCAGGAGACTGTGTCAGTGGACAGCTCGTTTATTATGGCGGAAGCAGAGGTTTATATAGGAAAGTTTTGCAGGCAAAGAGGTAGGTGGGGGGGGAGTGAGGGGGTTTCTAAGGCCACGTGGCCTTTGTCCTGTCCTCAGGTCACATAATCTACAAGGGACCCCATTAGGATTAAAGGATTAGAGGCTTAATAGTTTTGCTTGGGGATTGTTGGGTAAGAGACAGTGTATCTAGAATGGAGCAGACCAGTTTCCTGTCCTCATGAGGAGGTATCTGGCCTGGCAGCTGTGCTCTACATTCCAGGCATCCCTGACTATCCCAACACTTCTGTTTAGTAAAATACTAACAAATAGGAAGCTCAAGTAATATATTAATTTGGAAGGCTTAGATGTGGCTCAATAATGATCACTTGCTTGGTATGTACAAAGCCCTGGGTTTGATCCATGGTACCTGGAGGGAGGAGGAATAATGAATTTGGGGAGAAATAACATGAGGTAGATATTTTAGAAATCTTTGACTTTTGCAAATATGAATTAGAGTCAGAAAAATTCATAACTACTCTAAAATTAGACTGTTCATTTTAAATGCCCCAAAGGGCCAAGTGTTGAAATTTGAACAGTAAAATGAACCAAATGAGAACTACAATGTCAATATTAAGTAATATCTTAAAGTTGTTAAAGGAAGTATTGGTCATTTTTGCTATTCAGTAAAATTTTAGATATCAGAATAAGGAGGAAAGGGAATTTGGAAAGTAACATAATAAAATGTTCCAATTTTTAGAATTTGATTCAAACCAAAAGGAAAAGATCTCTGAAATCCATCCCAGGCATCTCTTCAAAGATGATCCTCTTAGAGTTGGTATAAAAAATTAAAGGGTGATGTGTAGAAATGATTTTTAAATTAAATTTAAAATGATTATACTGGGACTGGAGAGATGACTCAGTGGCTAAGAGCACTGACTGCTCTTGCAGAGGACTCAGGTTTGATTCTCATGGAGGCTAACAATCAACTGTAACTCAAGTTCCAGGGAATCCAATGCACTCTTGTGGCCTCCATGGGCATTGTATGACATGGGTGCACTTATATGCAGGTAAAACACTCATGCATATAAAATAAAAATTAAGTAATTAAAAATATTATCCTGGGGCTGGAGATATGGCTCAGTGGTTAAGAGCACTAAGTGCTTTTGCAGAGTACCTGGGTTCCATTCCCAGCACCCACATGGTAGCTAACAACTGTCCATAACTACAGTTCCAGAGGATCCAATGCCCTTTTCTGACCTCTTCAGGCATTGCATAGCACAGGTGTGCAATTACTCTTATGTGGGCAAAACACTCATACACATAAAATAAAAATAATAAATAAAATATTTAAAAATACTATGTTGATGTTTATAAATGAAAGGATTTTTACTTACATGATATGAAAATCCAGAGGGAAATGCAAAAAAGCCCACTGAAAAATACACCTACAATATGATTGCATATGTCTACCTGAAGGCTAGCAAGAAACTCAGTGCCAGACAGGAGAATCCTCCCTTTGAGTTGTTGGTTAGGGTAGCCCAAGAGACTCTAAAAATGACACAGGCTATTGTCACAGTCCTTGACTGCCTCCGAGAACTTAAAGGTAAGACCCTATTGATGAAGACAGGACATACTTTGGACACAGGACTTGGAGCAAGGGAGCTGGAACTAACCTGGTAGCTTCCTTCCTGAAGACAAGCTCTTAGAGTTGTGGAAGACACTATGCAAGCTTCTAAGGGAGAAAATCAGTGATCCAACTGCAGCTTTAAAGCCTAATAATCACAACAATGACCAGCACAGCAAACTGTATTGGTGCAGTAGTGGCACTTTTATCTTGGGGCTAATCAACAGCTATCTAATTGGACTTAAAGCCCTCTGAATGGGAGGGAACTCATGTGTGGTACTGTAAACAGTCAAATATATATGGCTGGAGAGATCATAGATCCTAGAGAAAACCCTATGTCTGTCACATCCCTAGACAAATATAGTTTCTTATTATTTGCCAAATATGGATCCTTATATTTACAGGCAAGTATACCTGTCCCCACTCATCAAAAAAGTTTCTTTTGCAACAGATGGAGTTTAATAGAGCTCCACAACTGGTCACACACAGAATAAGTTCTGTGAGATGCCCAGCCCTAAGTGACACATCAACAATGGAACACCTCTACACCTAAGGCTCATGGAACCTAGTGGAACAAGGGGTAGAGAGAATACTAATGTTTCTCCCAACTCTCATTGGCGAAGCTTCCTTATGCAACAGAGGGCACAACTGGCCAAAGTGTAGAGAATAAGAGACTGCAGAGTTTGTGTCCCTGGATAGGACTCCTATATTAAACCTCACCCATAGCAATGGTGACAGCATGCACATGACCCATGTAAACTCAATAAGATAAAAACCAGTGTAGAGCTGGGGAAATGGGCAGGAGGCCCCAATCTTAAATAAGGAACTATTGGCAGCTGATCACTGCTGGGTGAAGGAGAGTTGATCTTCTTTAAGGGAGTTATGCTAGATAGGCTGACCAGGCTCCAGTGGATGAACTCACATAGAGAAACAGCTGGGTACACAAACTTGACTCAATAGACTTTAACATACAAGACTGCGGGGGTCTCTCCCTCTCTTTGTGGGTTGTTGGCCACCGGCCCATGAGGGCAGAGAGAGCAGAAGCGATGAACGGGGTCAGGACGGCCAGTGAGCACTGACGGAAGAAAGCCCTTCCGGGGAAGCTGGTCCCAGGTGCAGTGAAACAGCAGTGATACAGCCCCAGACATAGTGAAACAGCTCTGTTTATTCAGTGGGAGAACTAGAGAATTTATAGTGTGGAGGCAGTAGCCAAAGCCTCAGTTGATAGGTGCTCATAGTATGCTTTATTTACATGTGGTAGTGGGCTCCTATCTTCCAGACTATCAGGCAATGCCTGATTATCATATAGAGAAAACCTGGGGGTAGTTTTTACTCCAGGTAACTATGCCAAAGGTCATGTTCCAGATAAGGTCAGGCATCCGTGCTTGGTGGCACTTTCCAGGTGAGCCAGGAAGAGAGCAGGAGACTCCCTGCTGAAAAGGGGAGTCCTTCCATTTGGCGCCGAGCCCCTCAGGGCTATCTGGACATGGAGAACTACAACCCTAACAGCAGGATTTCCCAACACAAGACAGAGTGCATGAAATCCTGTGAGTGGGTTATTTGGGGAGTGCTGATAGGGGATGTCAAAATATGATTAAAATATATTTATTGTATGCAATCCACAAAAATTCAATAAAAATATACATTGAAAAAATTGAAAGGCTTTTTAGATGTCTTGAAACAGCAAAAGATTTGAATTATCTATTCATGGATAGCATTTCATGTTAGATAACTAGTACAGACTATTATGACTATTGCTTGTTAAGAAAATAGTTGGGTTGGGTTAGAGATGTAGCTCAGTTGACAGAATGCTAGCATTACTAAAGTCTTGGGTTGATCCCCGGAACCATATGAAACCGTGCAGACTTTTTCAGCACATGGAGTGGAGGCAGGAGTTCAGGCCATTCTTGATTATCTTGGGCATTTGAGATCACCGCAACTACATGAGACTGTCAAACAGACAGACAGACAAAAAGAATGACGATACAGAAAGCACAGCCAGTGTGTTCTTACCTAGAATATTCACATGCCTGGTTTCCCAGCAGTACCACAGTGACAATATTTAAGAAGTCAAAGCAAAGCAGATAATTTCCTTGGTCATTTTGATGTGCAGCCCAAGTTGAAAATGACTGGACTCCATATGTAGCTATTGAGGATACGAATAAATAGGATAATAGGTAGGCACTTAAAAATTCACTATGAAAGAATGGCTTGGGGTATACTTTTTTAAATTGATAAATTTCTCATTTTTTAGAATACAAACGAGCTCTTCCTGTCTCTAATTCTTCTTCTGTAAATTTACAGTTTTTCTGTTTATTGTCTGATGTTGAGCTTATGCCAAGAATACATGGACAAAGGACAGGCCAACTGATTGATTTCATTATGTCAGGATAAATTGACATGACAGGCGCTGTTACTGGATGTCTGTTCACTGGAGTGCTAGACATCGTCTGGAAGGCCTCCAGCAATTATTTGATTCTCTCTCTGAACCATATTTTAACTATGGAGTGGGAGATGTTAATTTATAGAGAACTGGTGATAATACAAGTACATATTTCTATAGAAATGCTAATGCATTTTGTCCAGAAGATGCACAGTTGACTCCTATAGGAAAGATATGACCAGACATTATATCTGCTTTCCAAATACAGATCCAGCCCTTTTTGCATATATTAGCAAAACCATTTTGGCACTTTTGCATGGATGGAGGTCTATATGGAAGTCTATTCTTCACATTGTCCTTTGAACCAATTTTTCTGGCCCCTCCTCTTGGAGATGGAATCCAGGACTTCATACCATTGCTAGGCAAGTGCCGTTTCATTGACCCACATCCCCAGCTTCCCTTTGAACAGCTGGTTTCCATTTTATTGATCTTCTCATTAGTCAATTAGCTTCATGAAATCTATGACTTATCTTATATTGGCATGAGGGTTATGGTTTTGCCATTTGGAGAATGATGCTTTAATTTATAAATCTATGGCTTTGACTTGCTTTTGGAATGAATTTTCCATGAGGGCATTTCTATACCTACTGTTATTTAAGATAGAGATTACTTTTTTTAACTTTTATTTTATGTGTATGAGTGTATTGCCTGCATGTAGGTAAGTGTACCCGTGCTGTGCAGTGCCCTTGGAAGACAGAAGAGGCCGTTGGATCCCTTGGAACTGGAGTTACAGACAGTTGTTAGCTGCATGTGGGTGCTGGGATCTGAACCCAGGTCTTCTGCAAGAACAACCAGTGTTGTTAACCGCTGGGCCACCTCTCCAGCCCCAGAGATTACTTTTTTACCCATTCCTACATGCCAGTGGATCTGGAGGTTTGATGCCCATAGCTCCTCAGCTTACACTGGGTTTGTATCCCAATAAACCCATCACATGGCAAAAATATCATAAGTTGGTGTGCTGCTACTTTATTCATTCCTGTGACAAAATGGCTGATGGAAACAACTTAAGGAAGGGAAGGTTCATTTGGGTTCATGTTTGCAGAGTGACTTAGTCCATGGTGAGGGAGTCATGGCAGAGTTCTTGGCTTCAGGAGTATGTTTTCTGAAGTCTCCCCATCTAGAGACAAGCAGAGAGCCATATCAAAATCAGATGTGTTTATAACCTACTTCTTCGAGCCAGCCCCCAACTCCTAAACACTGTGTCCTAAACTGGGGACTGAGAGTTCAAAAAATATGAGCCTGCAGGAGACAGTTTAGATTCAAGCCATAACTATTGGAAATGCATTTAATACCCTTAAATTTCCAAAAGTAGTAGCCTAGCCAGCTACCTTAAATAGAACACTCACATTAGCTTAGAATTAAGCAAAATCATCTAACACAAAGTCAATTTTATAATAAAGTGATTTACTAAACACTACACCAAAAATGAAAAGCAAATTGACTATATGATTACACTTGCTTTTGCACTAAACTGTTGTGAAGTTGAAAAATCTATTAAGTCAAATCATTTGGAGCTGGAGACCATCCATACAGCTTCCTTGCTCAGCCTGCTTCTTTCAGAGGTTGAGGTGGCATATTGATAAACACTCTGTTATCACACCATGAAAAACAGAACACAATTGTAAATCATATATCATGACTTTTCTTGAAAAATCTATCCGTGTAGATTTATTGGCAAAAATCAAGTATGTTTCAGCTATGTGTGTGTATTTGTCTGTGTGAGTATATGCCACTTGTGTGCAGGTGTCTGTAGAGGCCAGGAAAGGGTGTCAGATCCTCTGGACCTGTAGTTAAAAGTGTTTGTGAGCCACCCAACTTGAGTGCTGGGAACTGAACTTGCTTCCCCAGGAAGAGCAACAAGTGCTCTTAACCACCGAGCCATCTCTCCAGCCCTGCCCCATTGTGTGTGTGTGTGTGTGTGTGTGTGTGTGTGTGTGTGTGTGTATGTATGTATGTATGAGTGTATTGCCTGCATGTATGTAAGTGTACCCATGTCATGCAATGCCCACATAGGTAACAAGAGGGCATAGGATTCCCCTGGGACTGGAGTTACTGATGATTGTTGGCCACCATGTGGGTGCTGGGAATTGAACCTGGTTCTTCTGAGGGAGTAACCAGTGCTCTTAACCACTGAGCCATCTCTCTAGCTCCCCCCAAATATTTTAAATTTTAAAAATATACATTTTTCTTAAAATATTTAAGAGACTTTTGGCAGTAATAATTGTTATGGGTTATTTAGTGTTCTCTATGGGATTAGTATGCTTGAATTCTAATTATTTTCAAAACAGATTAAAGCAATATTTTATTCATTTAAAAAAATTTTTATGTGTATGAGTGTATTGCCTGTATATAGGTAAGTGCACCTGTGTTCTGCAATGCCCACGGAGGTCAGAAGAGGGAGTTGGATCACTGGGAACTGGAGTAAGGATGTTTCTTAGCCATTGTGTGGGTGCTAGGAACTGAATCCAGATCCTCTGCAAGAGCAGCCAGGTGCTTTTAACCACTGAACTTCCTCTCCAGCCCCCATCTAATTCTCAGTATATCAGAATACTCCTGTACTTTGAGATAGGATCATTAACAAGGAGAAAAATGAGTTCATTTGGATGGGTCCTTATCCAATATGACTGGATTAGTGTCTTTATAAGAAATAAACTTGGGACTCTGACACGCAGAGGACTGAGATGGTTACATGAGCATAGGACAGACCACATGGTGACATAGTAAGATGACAGCTAGCAGTAAGCCAAGGAGAAAGACCTCAGCAGTAACCAGCCCTTCCACCATGATGATCCAGAGCACAGAGCCTCCAAAATCATGAGAAAATAAATTTATGTTTTTTTTTTTAGCTGAATCCAATTATGTTTATTTAAACATCATAATGAAGCAAAATGTATTTATAAATTCAAGAGTGATTTATGTTTTTTAAACCATCTAGATTTAATCTTCATAATTGAATGGTAGAAATAGGGCAACCACACAGACTGAAGTCTTTAAGTAGTTTAACTTTTACTTCCTGGTCAAAATGTACTTGACTCCCTTCTTCAAAGTGCATTGGTTGGAGGAAATCCCTGATTTGTCTTATAACCTAGCAAAGTCACTTTAAGAATGATTCAAATAATATTGACTATTTAAACATATATGTATTCTAACAAAGATTTGCAAAGAAGAGAATGAATAGCCTTCAGGATCATGAAAAAGGAAAGAAATGGAAAGAGCCATAAGGCAGAGACACTCGAGCTAATTGGCTTCTGTGGCAAATACTTATCTTATTTGGGGATTCATTTTGCTATTGTGTTCATGTGTGGTCAGCACATTCATCTTCCTTTTTTACTTCTATCATGGCCAGAAGAGCCACAAGTCAATTGGCCATGCTGATTATTCCCTGAGAAATCATCTATTTCTTGACCTCAAAGAACTAGTCCCTAGGTGAACTCAAAGAGGTCTGGATTACAGTGAGCAATTGTTCTTGCATCCAGACTTAGACTCCTGCTTGGCTGTTCTCCACCTAATAGTCTGGCCTGTAGCTTAGCCTTCTGTCTCTTTGAGGACCATAGGCCTCACTGTACTTCTCTATTAGGTTTGGGATGATATGGTGACCTGTTCTCTCTCACAGAAAGTAGTGAGCTCTTCAGATGTTGGGAGAAGACTCCTCATATACCCAGTTCCCAATAAATAGAGGTTGCCCAGTGAAGAGACAGAGATAGCATCTCTGCCTTGTAGACTGCAGTGTCTTTGAGTTACAATCCTGCTTTTTGATGGAATAGTGAACTTTATTACTTCTAGTCCCAGAAAAAAGTTGTGCTAAAAAAGCAGAGGGATAGAGAGGGAAATAAGAGCTAATTAGAAATGAGAGTTCCCTCATTTACAACTATTTTCCTGGTAGCTGAAAAAGTTCAAGCACTGTCTGGGATTAATTGCAGGCAGGGGAATCAGAGTGTGACTTAAGAGGGGATCAGAGAGGGAGGACTGGATTGAACTACATACCTTTTTGGTGGGGGAATGCAAGAATATATGTAAGAACAGCAGACAAGAGTAACAAGTGGGACCTCGAAACATCTACAAGTGTGAAATATCCAAGACAGAAACAAGATTCATTAAGATCTTACAAACTACCAGGATTTGGTCAGAGCATACATGGAAGAGGACATAGAAGTCTCAGGGCATCCAAGGTGTATATTATCAGGAAGTCCCATATTTTCTAATGGCTCCTTTAGTTCTTTACTAAGGCAGTAGCAATGGACCTTGAAGGTTATACCTGCCTCTGTTTCATTTTGCATTCTGGGCTTCCTGTCACCTAAGATGAGAGGAGACTTGGCCAATTACTCCTGCTGCTATGCCCACTCAACCACAATAGGCTGAAATTCCTCTGAAATCCTGAGCCAAAATAAGCTAGGTTCTGTCAAGTACTCTGTCACAGTCATGAGAAAAGCTAACATACCCCCACAGCTTACTCTGAGGATCCAAAGGTCTAATTTACATGAAAGAACTCTGAAAGCAAGTTGAAAGCTATTCTTGAAATAAGGTGCGAAGTATTATGTAGACACACCTAACTTTGGCCTATCCTGGTATAAATAACTTTTTCAAGAAGCAAATTGAAAGCTTGTGGTGGATTTTATAAATGAGACTAAGAGGACAACCATCTGGAAACCTGTCATGAGAGAAAGACTAGGAGAGAACATTAGGAGGGAGTCTTTGTGATGGGGGAGAGAGGTTGAGTCCGCTAGCTGTGTGTATTATTTATTTATTTATTTTTATTTATTTATCTCCCGGTCTCTCCATTTCTGTCTAGTCATTTACACTGTTGATCTCCTGGAACTGTACACTTTACCTTATCACACCATGTGAGGCA
>NW_008339003.1:3183914-3200480 GCF_000622305.1 Nannospalax galili
ATTTGAGACAGAATCTCACTACATAGCTTTGGCTGGCCCAGAAGTCACTATGTAGACCAGGCTGGTCTCTAACTCACAGAAATCCTCCTGCCTCTGCTTCCAAGTGCTGTGATCAAAGGCATGCACCACCATGCTCAACAGATTATAGTTTTTAAGAAGTAAAACAAAGGCTGGAGATATTGGTCAGTGGCCACACTTGGTGCTTTTCCAGGGGGCCTGAGTTCAGTTCCCAGCACTCAAATCAAGCAGCTTTCTATCACCTGTGACTCCAGCTCCAAGGGGTCTGACACTCTCTTCTGGCCTCTACAGGAACCCACATACATACAGCATACAAATACATATACATAAAAATAAGAATTTTAAAGCAAAACAAAATCCATATTTCCATGGTAGGAGTTTCAGTTGAGGCCAGTGTCCAGCTATGGAGCTGTGCCGAGGTGCTCCTGCCTTGAGTGGGGGTGAGGTCCTGTCATCCTGAGCTGTCTGGGACTGTTGATCCCTGTCTCCCTATAGTGTACTGCTTTTCATTTTGTCCTTGGCAGTTGCTCTCCACATTCTTTTCTTCTCCCCTGGTCTCTTAAGTCCTCTCTGCTTGAGTTTTCAGTTAAATTCCTTTTTTTTTTCAATGTTTTATTGAAGTCAATGGTATTCAGTAGATCCCACTGTCACATTCCCTCTTCGTCCTCTTTCCTTTTCTTACTATTTATTGTATTTGATCTTCCTATTTTGTTAAACACATAGTTGCAGAATAGAAAAATTATGTAATATAACAAATAATTATTGAATAATGTATCAGTCAATATTTTGTTGTTGTTGCATTTTTATTGAAATTTTACGATTTTCATACAATGTAGTTTGATGGCATTTAGACATGTTTCTCTCTCCCCAATTCCTGTCCACTGCCCCCGTCCAATTTGACAAACTCTCTTACATATATAATGTGGACTATAGAATATGATCCTTGTCCCCCAATGCCCCTCAGTGTGGATCCAGCCACTGGACCCATCAAGAGTCCCAACCCTGCAAGATACTGTCTTTGCCCCTCCCAGTAGCCATCAATTGCTGAAATTTCCCTAGGTTGGGCTAGGATTTGTTACCCACTCCCTGTGTCTACACTGAGACTGTCTGATTTGAGCTAAGGACTTGTGCATGCTGTCAGCATTGCGTGAGTTCCTATGAGTAAATGATGAGCTGTCTAGAAGACTGTTTTCTTGTGGTCACCCACCCCCACCCTCCTGACTCTTGGCTTTTACAATCTTTCTACCTCCTCTTCCACAATGACCCCTGAGCCTTGGGAGGCAGAGTTTTGAAAATAGTTGTTCAAGTAGATAAGAAGATGTCAAGAAGATAAGTACTTCTTGGCCTCTTGTTTTCTGCATTTTGGCTAATTGTGGGTCTCTGTGTTAATCACCATCTGCAGCATAAGGTGAGAGTTAAGTGATGCATTCATCCTGATTGTAGAGGTTGAATTGAAGATGTGTCACTTAGGGTTAAGCTTCTCACAGACACCTATTCTCTGCATTTGACCAGTTCTGGAACTCTGCTATAGTCTGTTGCAAAAACAAGCTTCTTTGGTGAGATGTGGAAGGTACAGTTGTCTGTAAATATGAGGATGAATATTTAGAGTGAAGTAAGAAATTACGTTGGTCTAGGTTGTGGCAAAAGTAGGTTTTTCTCTAGGACCTATAACCTCTACAGCCATGTATATTTGACCATGTTTATAGTACTACACATTAGTTTCCTCCCACTGAATGGGTCTTAATTCCAATTAGACAGCTGTTGATTACCCCCAAGATAAAAGTGCCGCTACTGCACCAATACCATAGTTTGCTGGGCTAGTCGTTGTTGTTTATTGTGCTTCACACCTGGGTAGAACCATTGATTGGTTTTCTCCATTAACAACTTGTATAGTATCCTCTGATACCTTGAGATCTAGTCTTCAGGGAGGAGGCTTCCTTGTCAGTTCCAGCTCAATTGCTCCAAGTCCTGTGTCTGAAGTGTGGCCTGTCTTCAGCAATAGGATCTTACCTTCAAGTTCCATGTGGCAATCAAGGGCTTTGGCAATAGCCTGTTATTTTGGGAGTTTCTTGAATTACCCTAACTAACAACTCTAAGGCTTCTCCTACCCCGCACTGTATTTTGTTATATATCCTTCAGCTTTATACATGTACTCATTTTCATGTTTATTGTATATGGATTTTTCAGGACAGTCAGTCAATATTTTTGAGTATTGGAGCTATAGCTAGCCCTGAACAAAATCAACAAAAGAGACTGGAATTGTAACTCAGTTGATCAAATGCTTGCTTAATGAAACCCTGGGTTCTATCTCCAGCATCCCCCAAACTGGGAGTTGTGGTATATACCTATAATCCCAGCCCTTAGGAGGTAGAGGCAAGAGGATCAAAAGTTCAAGGTCATGTTTGGCTGTGTAACAAGTTCAAATCCAGCTTACACTGCTTGAGACCTTGTCTCAAAATATAAGAATAACAAAATAAACCAATTCATCAAAAGATCCCCACTCTCATGAAGTTTGTTTTCTAGTAGAGGGAGACAAAAAACCAAACTGGTAATATTCATTAGATGGTGCTGTGGTTTGAATGAATATAACATGTCTTCCACAGACTTGTGTTAGAGGCTTGGTTGCTAGCTGATCTTGTGGGCTCTGATCTAATCAATGGGTGGATTCAGCATATGTTGGCTATTGGGAAGTGGTAGAAAGTAGGAGGTAGGTTCTGGTTGGAGGATGTAGGTCACTGAGGGTGAGCTCTGGCAACATGTCTCTTGCTCAGCCCTTCTTGTCTTTTTACTCTCTGCTCCCTGGCTTCCACATGGTAAGCAACTTTGTTTCATCACATGCTCATGCCACCATAACGCCCTACCTCGCCACAAGTCCCTAGCGATGGAACAACCTCTGAAACCTTTCCTTCCTTTTATATATATATATAAAAAAAAAGATTAAAAAATATTTTTAAGTGAATGTAGTGATTGTGGAAGCCAGAAAATAGTATCAGATCCCCTAGAACTGGAGTTACAGGTGGTTGTGAGCCACCACGTGGGTACTGGGAACCAAACCCTGGTCCTCTGCAAGAGTAACTATGTTCTTAACTGTTGAATCATCTCTCCAGCCCAGATCTTTTCTCCCTTGGACTATTATCTCCAATATTTGTTATAGCAACAAAAATGTTTTGACTATAAAGATGGCGATGTGTTGTATCTTAAAATCTGTGAGATTAAGGAGAATTAGGGAGTATGGGGTCAAGCATGTTACTCTTTTATGTTGAGTAGACATCAAGGCCTTTCTGACCACACAGTATTTGAGCCACAATCTGAATTAAGAGGAAAGAGCATTACATAGGCAGGGCTGTCAAAGTCTTTAGGTAGGAGCATGTTTGCTTGTACCAGTGGTCACTGTGGCTGATGTAAGGAGAGCAAGGGGAAAACACAGGGACTACTGTCAAGGGTGTGTGGGCCACTTGGGAACCGGAATTTACAGTGCCTTGTAAAATTTTGGGAGCAGCCGGAGCTACATGAAACACTGTATCAAACCATCAAAGAAAACAAACAGTAAAACCCCACCCCACCCAAACCAAACACAGCTCATGTGATGGCCATTCTTATAGAAATGAGGCTGTGCTTGGGAAAAGATGAGCTCAGGTACTTGATAACAACTTGTGTGGCCTTGGGAAAGTAATTTTGTCTCTTTGTATAACTTATTTATTTAGAAAGGTTCTTGCTATGTGGCTCAGGCTGGCCTCACATTTGAGCTTCTCTTGATTTACTTCCCAAGAACTGGGATTGTTATTATGATACATGGTGCTCTAGTTTTGTTTTCTGTTGCTGTAGTAATACAGTGACCAAAACCAGCCTGGGGGAGGAAAGGATTTATTTCATATCTATCTAATCTAATCTAATCTAATCTAATCTAATCTAATCTATCTATCTATCATCTATCTATCATCTATCATCTATCTATGATCTATCTATCTATCTATCTATCTATCTATCATCATCTATCTCTATCATCTATCTATCTATCATATCTAGCTATCTATCATCTATCTATCTATCTATCATCTATCTATCATCTATCATCTATCTATGATCTATCTATCTATCTATCTATCTATCTATCTATCTATGTATATATCTTTGTATCTATCTACCTATCTTTCCATTAATCCATCCATCCATCCATCATCCATCCATCCATCTATCTATCTATCTATCTCTCTATCATCTATCATCTATCTATATCTATCTATCTATCATCTATCTGTCTATCATCTATTTATCTATCAATCATCTATTATCTATCTATCTATCATCTATCTATCTATCTATCTTCTCATCTATCTATCATCTATCTTCAGGGAAAGGCACAGAGACCATGGAGGAATGCTTCTTACTGGATTTCTCCCTCTGGCTTACTATGCTACTTTTTTTCTACAGCCCAGGCCCACCTGCCCAGAGATGGCACCATCCATAGGGGGCTGGGCCCTTCTCCATCAATCAATAATAAAAAAAAAATGCCCCACAGACATGCCCACAGGCCAGTCTGATGGAGGGAATTCCTCAATTGAGGTTCCTTCTTCCTAGGTGTCTCTATTTACGTCAAGTTGACAAAAGTAACCAGTACACATGGGAACACTAAGTTAAAAGATAAGAATGTTATTTACAGTGTTCATATTTTCAAAAATTATTTATTTTCTATTAGGTAAAAACACCTCATCTTTCTGTATTTGTTCTTGTTGTTCCCCAAATAGTCTCTCTTAAACAGTGTTTTGGTCTCTTAAAAAATCGAGTAAATATGAAGAATAATTCCCATGGAAACAAGGGAAGTTACTTATTATAATCAACGAAACACTGCCACCTAGTGGATTTCTTCTAGATAGCGGTTATAGTAAAAACCAGGTGGCGTGGAAATTGAGCTAGAAAAGAAATGGAGATGAAAGGAACCTCTAAGGTGACACTGAGCTCGTCAGTGGAGGCTTACACTGCACTGAAAGCTCTACGAAGGTGGGGTTTTTCTGTTTGCTACTGTATCCCTAGGACTTAGAATAAGGGTTAGGAACTCAATAACTATTGAATGAATTAACTATTAAAATGATTTCTATTTCATATTTTCTCCTTTTCTGGAGAATCTTGCATAGTTCACATATGAATAATTTCCTTACTTCTTACAAGTGGGAAAGCTGGTCTTGGTGTGATGGTGTACACCTTTTTATCCTAGCCCGGGGTACTTACAATGAAGTTCTTGGCCAGCCTGGGCTACATGAGACCCTGCTTCAAAGAAAGAAAATGAAATAAAATAGCAAAAAACTCAGATTAAATTTTAAAAAAAAAGCATCAGGGAGCAATCAATTCAATAAAATTTTATTTTAAAATCATTTATTCACAGCCAGGAGTGAATCACATGCCTTTGACCTTAGCACTTGGGAGGTAGAGGCAGTCAGATCTCTGTGAGCTTGAGCCTGGTCTACATACAGAGTTCCAGAACAACCAGGTCTACATAGTGAAGACCCTGTCTCAAAAAATTATTTACTCATTAAAGTAAATCAAAATTCTAAAAGTACAAAAAGAGCTTCCCACTGTCCTTCCTGACTTAGTAGGTATTTGCCTTTCTACAGAGTTGTAGCCAGTATTACAAAGAAAATGTTACACAACTTATGCCTACTATTTTAAGAAGTTTTGATGAAAAACATAGTTGTTTTGACCATCACTATGATACTTTTAATTCTTCTTTTTAATTTAGAGAACATTAGCTTCTGTAATCAAACCCACATAGATGAGACCTTACATATTTAATACAGTGCATTACTTCTGTACAAATAATGGTTTTAATTCTTAACAAAATGGCAGTGCTTTTCAAAAGAAAAAATTTTCTGTTCAGTATGCCTTTATGTTTAAGTGATCACTTTTATTTGAGCTCTGTCAAATTCTTTATTTATTATTTATTTTTATTGAATCAGGATCTTGCTGTGTGGTCGAGGCAGGCCTGTGTTGTGCTTAAGCCTTTCCTCTACTGGGATTAGTAACCACACTTTGCTGTCAACTTAAAAAAAATGTAAACATCTTAAAAAAATTTTTTTTGCATTTAGTGTGTGTGAGATGTGTGTGTGTGTGTGTGTGTGTGTGTGTGAGATGCAGCTGCCACAGTGCACATGTGTCAGAGGACATTTGCTGGAGTTGGATCTTTCCGGCCATCATGTGGGTTTTTGTACTTGAACTTGGGGCCTCAGCCTTGGCAGCACATGCCCTCACCTGCTGAGTCATCTCGCTGGTCCACGAACATCAATTTCTAAATTAGTTTAACAATAAATTTATATTTGAGCAATACAGCATTCCCACAGGTTCCCATTATGTTCTCTGACAGTTTTTTAGGCCGTGACCATTTCCCAAGTCAACCTATTTCCAATACCGTAGTACTTTGCTACCATCATAGCTGCAGACAAGAGAAACACAGTCACAGGCTTTCGACTTTCTTATCAAATGCTTATTTAAGAGTGGAATATCTGCATGCCTTAGGGACACAATGCATTTTGTGTGTCCTTTTACTTTTTTTATAAAAAATGTTTATTTCCTCATTACTCAGATAAACTTTCCCCTATTTATTTTGCTATTAAGAAAACGGTAAAGAGAAGCAATATACATAGTAAATTTCATAGGTCATCAAAAGTCCTCTTGTGAACCTGAAACCATGGGTAGAGACTGTACAAATTGCCAAGTTACCTAGAACTTTGGTGGGACACAGTCTACCAAGGAATTAGTGACATTTTGAAAAAAAATTGCTTCTATCAGAACATATACAAGGAAGATCTAATTACCTGACAAATGTTACTGATACCAGATCACTTTCAGGGTTTGTTCCTATCACAAAGTGATATCATTTTAGGGTCTTTCTCAGATACCAGAGACTTCATGTAGAAAAATCAGAGTCACCATCAATGTTGAGCCATGGAATAACTGATAGGGTCTCTAGACCATAATTAAGATGATTACTCAGTATTTACTCTTCAATGAAAAGAATTCTGAATGAAGCTCATATTGTAAATATTTGGACTTTTTCTTTTCATGGAAAAAGAGCACTTTTGAGATCATTCGTCTTAAAGCACATTTTTTTTTCCACGAGGCATGAGCTCTCTCTTGGTTTATCCAAACCAGGGTTCAATGCCGAAGGGTATGATTTATTTATGTGTGGAGCACAGTTGCTAATGCATTGTAATTAACACTTAAGATCAATGGGAGAAAGGAATAGAGACTTTCAAGCCCTTCATCTTGCTGATAAGATTCTGGCATTGTAAAAGGTTAGGAAAATATGCTGAAATTGGTAGAAGGCTTGGCTATTCTGGCATAGAAGTTGCTAAATGCACTTTTAAGATATTTAAATTCTTTTATACTATACTAAAATCATATGTAAGAATAATAGTTCGTAATATGGAGAAATATTTGTATTTAAACTGTAAGAACCTAACTGGTTAAAAAAGAAAAATAGATAATGTGCTTATACAGGAAAAATTGGAAAGCTAAATATCTAAATTTTATTAGTTTTTCCTCTGTATCAGTTTTTGCATTTTAAAAAGGAGGATAATGGCAGGACCTACTTCTTGGGCTTGCTATAAAAAATAAATAAAAATTCAGGCATGGTGGTTCATACCTATAAATCCTAGCACTAGGGAAGTAGAGGTAGGAGGAACTCTGCGTATTCAAGGTCAGTCTGGTCTGTATAGCAAGACCTATCTCCAAAAACAACAACAACAAAATAAATATTTAAAAAATGCTTAGAAGAATGGCTGGCATACATGATTGGTGTTGTTTTGATGAGTATGCATAATGCGTTACCTTGTTGCCTGATCTACTGGCTCTAATTTTTTTTTTTGGAGACAAGTTCTCATGTAGTCCAGGCTGGTCTTGAACTACTTAGTAGTGAAGGAGGATAACCTCCAACTCCTGGTCCTCCTGCTTCCACCCAGTGCACCAGCATTGTCTGGCTTTATGAAGTACCGAATATTCCAATTCTTTGTTTCGTTGATTCTTTGTATTGTTTTCTTCATTTCTATTTCATTGATTTCAGCCTTGATTTTACTTATCTTATCCAATCTACTCTTTTGTTTTTCTTTCTTTTTTTTTTTTTTTTTTTTTTTTTTTTTTGAAGCAGTGTCTCCCTGTAGCCCCAGCTGTCCTGGAACTCACTATGTAGACCAGGCTGGCCTTGAACTCACAGAGATCTGCCTGCCTCTGCCTCTCAAGTGCTGGGACTACAGGCGTGCGCCACCATGCCCGGCTCAATCTACTCTTTTTAGGTCTTGTTTGTTCTTGGTTTTCCAAAGCTTTCAAGTGCGTCATTAATATATTTATATGCGGTGCTTCTAATTTCTGGTGTAGGCACTTGACTTTACAACTTTTCATCTAATGACTTCCTTTGTATTGTCCCAAAGGTTTTGGTATGTTGTGTTTTTATTTTCAGTGAATTCTAAGAAATTTTTAATTTCCTTCTTGATTTCTCATGTGACCCAGTTTCATTCAGTAGTGTATTGTTTTGGCATCTATGAATTTGTGTACTTTTCCCCATTTTTATTGTTGTAGCTATCTAGCTTTATTCCTTTATGGTCAGAAAGAATACAGGATGATTTCAGGTTTTGTAAATTTGTGAAGACTTGCTTTGTGTCCTAATATATGGTCAATTCTGGAAACAGTTCCATGGGATGCTGAGAAGAAAGTATATTCTTTGGTCTTTGGGTAGAATGTTCTGCAGATGTCTGTTAAGTCCATTTGATTTATGGTGTCGTTTAACTCCAGACTTTCTGTATTTAGTTTTGTCTGGTTGACTTGTCTATTGGTGGCAGCAAGGTATTGAAGTCACCCATTATCATTGTATTGGAGTTGATATGAGATTTTAGAGCTAATAAGGTTTCTTTTATGAAGTTGGGTGTCCTTGTGTTGGTGCATATATGTTGAAGATTATAATATCTTCTTGGTGGATTTTTCCTTTAATGAATATGAAGTAAATGGCCTCCCCTATCTCTTCTGACTAGTTTTAGTTTGAAATCTTTTCTGTCAGATATTAGAATAGCTACAACCTGCTTGATAGTTCTGTTTGCCTGGAATTACTTTTTCCTTTCTTTTAACCTAAGGTGGTGTCAGTCATTGTTGGTGAGGTACGTTTCTTGGAGGCAGCAAATCAATGGATCTTTTTTTTTTCTAATCCAAGTGGTTTGTTTGCATCTTTTTACTGGGGAGTTGAGATCATTAATATTGAGGGCTATTATTGACCAATGTTAATTAATTCCTGTTATGTTGGTATTGTGGGACTGGTTTCTTCAACCTCCTTTGGTTGATTGTTCTGGGATAAATTCTTTATGCCCTCTTGAGAGTGTTTAATCTTATCTTCTGACTGAAGTATTCCATTGTGTATTCTCTGTTTTTTGTGGGCATAAATTCCTTAAATCTGTTTTTATCATGGAAAGTTTTTCTTTCTCTTTAAATTACAACTGATAGTTATGCTGGGTGTCCTTGTTTGTTTCTCCATTGCTGTGACAAAACACTCTGACCAATACCAAGTTGGGGAGGAAAGGGTTTATTCGGTTTACATCTCCCAGGTCACAGTTCATCAGGGAGCCCAAGGTAGGAACTCAGGGCAAGAACCTGGAGGCAGGAGCTGGAGGACAGGCCATGGAGGATCTCTGCTTATTGGCTTGCTCCCCTGGCCCCTTCTCAGCATTCTTTCTGATGCAACACAGGCCCACCTGCCCAGGGGTGGCACCCCACCCAGTGGGCTGGGCCCTCCCACATCACTCAGCAATCAAGAAGATGCCCCATGGACATGGCCACAGGCTGCACCAATGAGGGAAATTCCCCAATTGAGGCTCCCTCAACCCAGGTGTGTCAAGTTGACACAAAGCTGTCTGGCAATCTGGGCTGGAATTTGTGTTGTTTCATGATTTGTATGAGTCCTTGTCGCCACTGAAAGTCAGCTGTTTTCCTGATGTGCCTGCCTTTATATGTGACTTGATCTTTCTCATAGCTTTCAACATCTTTTCTTTGTTCTGTAGGTTTAATGTTTTTACTATTATATGGTATGGGGAGTTTCTTTTCTGGTTCTGTCGACTTGGTGTACTGTGTGTCTCTTGTAGCTTGACAGGTATTTCTTTCCTTAGATTTGGGAACTTCTATGATTTTTAAAAAAATATTTTGTGTGTCTTTGACCCATGTTTCTTCTATCTCTATGGTTCATAGGTTTGGTCTTTCTACAGTGTTTCAGGGGTCTTGTGTATTCCATTCCTGGGTCATTTTAGATTTGATATTTTCTTTGAGTGATTCATTTCCCCGAGCTTGTCTACAAGATCTGACGCTCTCCATTCTACTTCGTCCACCTTCTTTTTGCTTCTTTTTGTTTGAGTTCCTGAGCTTTTGATTTCAAGTTTTATTTCAAATTAGCTTTTCTTTAGAGAGTCTCTTTATTGAATTCTGATTTTATATTTTGAATTGTTTTAGTAATTTCATTCAACTGTGTGTTTTCATGGACTTCAATTTTTTATTCTTATCCTCTTTAAGTTCCTTGGACATAATAGTAAATGCTGTTTTTAAAAATATTTATTATTTTTATTTTATGTGTATGAGTGTATTGCCTGTGTGTATGTGAGTGCACCTGTGTTGTGTAATGCTGTGGTCAGAAGAGGGCTTTGGATTCCCTTGGAACCGGAGTTAAGGATGGTTCGTAGCCGCCATGTGGGTGCTGGGAATTGAACCTGGGTCCTCTGCAAGAGCAGTCAGTGCTCTTAACTGCTGAGCCATGTCTCCAGCCCCATAAGTGCTATTTTTAAGTCATTGACTTGAGCATCTACCCGGTTGTCATTATCTGGAACCATTGTGATGAGGTTGTTAATTTCTGTAGTAGACATATTATCTTGGTTATCCATGTTGTGCTTTTTCAGTGAGACCTAGCCATCTGGCCTTTTGTGATGGTACTTCTTGGAATAGGCAACTGATCTTTGTTGAATGTTTGTTAATATCTTTGCTGTTTCCACAACTTGTCAGGTTATGGTCAGCTGAGTAGTGCGCTTGGGTGTCCACCTTGGGGGCCACTTCATGTTGATGTGCAAATGAGGTGAAAGAAGTGGCCTCAATTCAGCTAGAGATAGGTGCAATTTTTGAGTTGACATTACAGGATCCTGAATCAGCAGGGTGGAGTGGGGGCCACTAGGTGACTGGGTTGGTTGATGGGTTATGCTAGGAGCTGGCAGGTCTGGGGCACACAGAGCTGAGATGGTAGGGTGCAGGGAGGTGTCAAGAATAGGAACTCAGGACCACAAAGTCTGGGGTGAGGAAGGACTCCAGAGACAAAAGCTGGCCAGCTGGCCTGAGAGCTGACATGGTGGAGGGTACTCACTCTGCCAAATCTGGAGGGAGGGGCACGCAGATTGGTGGGCGGGAAAGGACCCCAGTGACTGAAGGAACCTGAGAGTCTCCAGGCCAGGAACTCTTTTCTCAGGGGGAGGGGGACACACAGGCCTGGAACTTACTGTATAGTCCAGGCTGGCCTCAAATTTGAGATAATCATCCTGTGTTAGCCTTTCAAATGCTGGGTTTATTTTTTTATTTTATTTAAAAAATTTTTTGATTTATTTATTTTTATTCTATGTGTTTGAGTGTTTTACCTGCATGTATCTAAGTGCACCCATGTTGTCCGAAGCCCATGGAGGCCAGAAGAGGGTGCTGGATCTCCTGGAACTGGAGTTACAGATGGTTGTTAGCTGTGATATGGGAGCTGGGACTCAAACCTTAGTTCTCTGGAAGGTCAGCCGGTGCTCTTGACCACTAGGCCATCCCTCCAGACCCTAAATGCTGGGTTTGTAGACATGAATCACTATGCCTGGATTATCAACTTTGATCTTATTTATTTATTTATTTATTTATATTTATTTACTATCTCTTCATTTTCTTCATAAAATAAAATGAAAATTATTTTAAAATTTTTTTATTATTTTTATTTTATGTGTGTGCATGTATTGCCTGCATGTAGGTTAAGTGCACCTATGTCGTGCAATGCCCACGGAGGTCAGAAGAGGCTGTTGGATCCCCTGGGACTGGAGTTATGGATAGTTGTTAGCTGCCATGTGGGTGCTGGGATTTGAACCCAGGTCTTCTGCAAGAACAACCAGTGTTTTTAACTGCTAAGCCATCTCTCCAGCCCCAGGAAATGATTTTTTATTCATTCCACCTTTTCCCTTTTTCTTTTTGCACTACTGATATTGAATGTGGGCATGCTGGGCATGTGTTTCAGTACTGCATTATAACCCCAGCCCCTCACAATTTCTTTTTCTTTTTTTTTGGTCTTTTTGAGACAGGGTCTCCCTGTAGCCACAGCTGGCCTGGATTTACTGTGGAGATCAGGCTAGCCTTGAACTCATAGAGATCTGCCTGCCTCTACCTCCCAAGTGCTGGGACTAAAGAAATGCACCACTATGCCCAGCCCCCTCTTAATTTTTATTTTGAGACATGATCTTGGCAAGTTATCTGGGCCTGCTCTGAACTCGCTGTAGCCTAAAGCAGACCTTGAACTTATTTGTGATCCTTTTGCCTCAGTCTCCTGAGAAGCTGAGACAATTAATTCCTTATTTACTCTATTTTTGGTGGGAGGGAGAGATTTTAAACCAAGTGCAAGCTAAAGTTTGTCAGCAAGACAGTATTCTATTAAATTTAGTTATGATTGTGTGATTAAAGCTGCTCACCATCCATTGCTCAGTTCTACTTCTAAATATGAAAACAGTGGCTGTGAAGGTTTTGTTCTCACTCTTATCCCTTCTCCAGACTTATGGGAGTGGGAATACGGCAAGTTTATGTCTCCTAACTCAGGACAGATTTGAGCAGTGGGGTGGAGCTTCAGCAGATGATAATTCTTTTAATCCCCAGATCATAGATCCTGATGTCCCAAATGTAAAACCTGAAAGAGCTGGGTTTCCTCCAATACCTCTTTCTCGTAAACTGAAAGTTCTTCTCTTCCCCTTCCTCCTTCTCTCCTTCCCTCCCTCCCTTACCTTCCTTTTCATTGAAAACATCGGCAGTGTCAATGAACAATTTAATGATTTAAACAATTGCTTGGGAGAACAAAGGATGTTAGAAGAAGCAGATTTTTGCCTCTCTTTTCCTTCTGTTCAGATTCCTAGGGTTGTTTTGAGGAAAAACTCTTGACTGGAGGAAAAATACGTGACTGGAGGTCACATGGTCTGGATTCCGTCCTAGATTTCATTTCTGTATAATTCTGGCTGCTCATCTTTAAAACAATGGCTGTAGGCATCTAAGGATACTCTTGGCTCTAAATCCTTCTAACTGTACTTTGTGTTATAGGGGCTTGTGTGTGACAAGATGACCTTGTCGGGCTTAATAAAGTGCTACAAAATTACAATACAATTGAGCTCATACTTTTTTCTCCTTTCTCCTCTACTTCCTTTTATTATAAACATCTAGAAAATGGGATCTGGATGGTAGACAGAGTAGATTACCATTAAAAAAATTATTGTTTGCCACTCGAGTTTTTAATTGGAAATTCAGATTGGTATTTAATAAAGTTTATGGATGCAAACATAATTTGTATGTCAGATGTAATTCAGATGGCTTCAGATTATTTATGTGAAACAGGCTGGGTTTTTGTGACCTTGACTGGAGAAGCCTGAGGTTTGTTTTCTAGCTCATTGAACTAATATTTATATTGAGCAGGAGCCAAGGATGCCATGTATAAGGGTTCCTATGTACAAATCAGCTGTCAGGTCTCTTTTATGGCTACTAGGTAATTTGAGTAAGTAGCTAGTACATAGTTAAATGACCAAGTGTGTCTTTTTATTCTTGTCCAATAATTTTCTTAGGATAAATTTCTAAATATCAAAGTACTTGATCAAATGGTGCACCTACTGCTAATTAATACTTCCAAGAGTGAGAATACATTATTTTACCCATGCTGGCTATTTTCAGTTTTAGATTTTTTTAATACAGTAGGTAAACAGTCCATGTATTGTTTCAATTTACTTTCTGCAAATTCCTTCATTTCTTTATATATTTATCCTACAAATATATGAGCATCTACTATGGCCAAACACTAGTTATGCATGGGGTAAACAACAACGAAACCCCAGAGTTTACATTCACTTGGAAGAAGGCAGATGTGACCCAGAGATTTAGAGAATGCAGAGCACTAAAATAAAGACTCAGTGAAAAGGAAGCAGGTCTGTGAGAGCTCAAGGGAGAGGCAGAAAGCTGGCTAAGCAGACAAGTTATTTGTGTAAGTGATCATTTAATCATGCTGATTTATCTTCATGGATCAACTGACTTTCTCCTTTCCTGGGTTGTTTATTCTTATCCCTTGTCCGGTTTTCCATTGTAGTCATATTCTTCTTAATGATCTCATTATATAATGAATACTAAGCATTATTTACAAATTGCTTCTCCATTGTATGATTTGTTGCTATACTATGTTAACTATGCATGTCATGAGATAGTATTTAGCTCTTAAAAATCCCAGTTGAGCTTTCTTTTCCTTTCTGGTTTCCTAGCTTCGGCATCAAATTTAAAAAGCCGTGCTCAGGAGCAAACTCACAACATCACTTTCCTCTTGTACTTTTATCAATTTTATTTGCATGTCATTCTTTAATCCATCTCAGGTTTATTTTTGCATATGGTATTGAAACAGAGATAAGCTCTTTTTGTTGCACTTGGTTAACAAGATATCACAATGCCATTTTGAACAAACTTTTCCCAATCTGTTTGATCATTACATTTGGAAAAGAATATAGAATAAAGTCTATTGGCTCAGAATTTCAGCCAAAGCCTCAAATTGAGGCAAGGGTCAGCAACATTCATATCCATTCTAAAACTCTAGAGAAACTGATAGTTCACAAAAGTTGGCCAGTGAACACATAGCAGAAGCCTATCCCATGAAGGGTTACAAGATGAAGGCTATAGATTCCTTAAGGAGACTTTCTTTTGAATAGAATCTTAAGCAAAGAGTGTTCTGGGTTATATTTGCTAAGTCAAGCCATGGCGCCAACAGGGAAGCAAGACTGCTTCTTTTGAAATGTCTGTAGGTTCTCCCAGTCCGGAAGTATATTAGTTACTTTTCTGTTTTTGTGATATGATGCCATGACCGAGGGAACTTAAAAAGGAAGAATTTATTTAGCTGAGTGTTTGGAGGTTAGACTCCATCATGGCAGAGAGGCACAGTGGAAGGAGGTGGCTCAGCAGAAAACCAAGTGGTCACATCTTCAAGCAGGCACAGGAAACAGAGAAAGACTGGAAATCTGGCAAGGTTTAGGAACTCTCTAAGCTCCCCACCCCCACCGCCCCAGTGACATGCTTCCTCCAGAATGGCCATACCTCCTAAAGCCTCCCCAAAGAGGGCCACCAACTGGAGACAAGCTGTTCAAATACTTGGAGTCTATGGAGGACATTCTCATTCAAACCACCACTGGAAGAAACTTTTTTTCAAAATGAAACCAACAAAACTAGCTTGGAGACATTGTCTGGACATGTCACACCAACTTGATGAATATAATTCAGCAAAGCTGCTGCCTGCTGGAGCAAAAGCACCTCAGTAGGAAATGGATATCAGGAGTAAGGGCAACCCTAAAAAGTCAATGGAGAAATTGCATCAACATCTTCACAAAAGTCCAGCAGCCTCAGCCACTAGGCAAGAGTAAAAGGATGACTTTGCCTTCATTTCTCTGTTCCCTATCTTTCTCTCACTCCCAGAAGACCTAACAGCAAATGATGGGCAAGAACTGTGAAAGTATAGTGGTGCCCTTCACCCCAGCTGGTACCAAAGTCAACTGCAGGTCAGATTTGAGCAGCAGGGAGACAGACAGTTTTTGTTTTTAAATTTTTTATTTTATGTGTATGAGTGTATTGCCTGCATGTGTGTAAATGCACGTGTGTTGTGCAGTGTCTGTGGAGCTCATAAGAGAGTGTTGGATCCCCTGGAACTGGACTTACAGATGGTTGTTAGCTGCCACATGAGTGCTGGAAATCCAACTCATGTCCTCTGCAAGAGCAGCCAGTGCTCCACTGAGCCATCTCTCCAGCCCCCAGAAACAGTTTTTAAATTAGATATGAGAATAAAGACTTGACACAATGGCCAAGACTTTTTAAATTGATAAACTGCTGTTACCAAAGGTAGCAATGGCAGAAAGAATTGTTGCAAACACTCAAAATTAGAAAGCAACTGTGGGGCTGGAGAGATGGTTCAGCGGTTGAGGGCACTGACTGCTCTTCCAGAGGACCCAGGTTCGATTCCCAGCATCCACATGGCAGCTACGAACTGTCCTTAACTCCAGTTCCAGGGGAATCCGAAGCCCTCTTCTGACCTCCGTGGCATTGCATGACACGGTGCACTCACATACATGCAGGCAACACACTCATACACATAAAATTTAAAAAAATAAAATATTTGGCCGGGTATGGTAGCACATGCCTTTAATCCCAGCACTTGGGAGTCAGAAGCAGGTGGATCTCTGTGAGTTCAAGGCCAGGTGGTCTACATAGTAAGTTCCAGGACAGCTGGGGCTACGGGGAGACCCTGTC
>NW_008339003.1:3200494-3202275 GCF_000622305.1 Nannospalax galili
TTTCATTACAACATTGACATATTCAATAACAATTTCCAGAGCTAAGATGCATCTCTTTCAGAATTGGCTGTAAACTTTTAGGTTTACACATGAATTAATACAGTTATACATTATTGTACTCAGTATAAACCCTATAAAACCTAAAACTGAATGAGGTTTTAACCTTTAAAAAAGATCTCTATTTCATTTTAGAATCTACTGTTTCATACAGAAAAGCTCATTTTTAATGCAAATAACACTTAGATGTTTGTACATGCGTCTCTAATCTCTATGTATCTGATTATTACTAGTCACAGTCACTTACTTTCTAAGATCCTTGGCACCTGAGCATGAATGTAAAGTCATCAGGTAGATTTCAATGGTAATGTTTTTCACATCTACTAATTATTAAGGAGCAAATTTTTATGCTTTGAAGAATTATTTAATCATTTAAAAATGTTTTTAATAACTACATGATTAGAAGAAGCATTTCAGTACAACTTTAACATAGTATAACTATTAATTCAACTGTGAACCTAGAAACTTGCACCCACTTGTGAAAGAGATGTACTGTGTTACTGAATATGTTAATCCTAATTGTTTTAAGGCAGAGACAGGCAGATCTCTGTGAGACTGAGGCCAGACTAGTCAAAATAAAGGATTCCAGGCCAGCTGGGGCTACAGGGAGACCCTGTTTAAATTAAAAAAAAACAAAAACAAAAACAAAAAAAAACTAACAAAACCAAAACTTTTAAAAGTCCACCTGTGGAGAGTTGGGGAAGGGCACACCCAAGGGAGAGCATCCCATACAGCACCAATGAGAGAGAAGGGGAGGGAGTTAGAAAAAGGGAGGGCCCCAGGATCTTATAAAGACCCAGCCCCTGCTCAGGATCCCCAGTTCTGGGAACCCCTCCCATCCTTATGGTAGCTGTTATTCTGCACAGTAAAGTTTGTGTTTTTACTTTTCTTTTCTTTCATTAATGTTTACCTATTTTTGTCCTTCCCTCAGGCCCTCTGGAGCCTGTCTTAGCACTTTCTGGTTTGGGGAAGTCTTGGGGAGCCCTTGATGCTCTCTCTCCTTTGATACTTTCACAGCTGGAGAGCTAGACCTTCTGTGGTTGCAAGGGCAGTTCTCCCATGCAGCAGTGGCAGATGGCTTCTCAGCCATTTCTCAGCAACCTCTCTCTCTCAATGATCTCCCTTGCCCTCTCTCCCGTTCAATTTTATTTCTCTAACTGCTCCGACTCTCACTGGCCTGTAAACTGGTTTCCTGCTCTCTGCTGCCCCTCCGGCTAACCCCCTTCTTCCTTTTCCTGTATGTGGGTCTTCTGCCTTTCCCTGTGTCCACCTCCTTCCAGGGAATGAGCTTGAAGACCACCCCCACCCCCTGATAGGATTACTTGAGGAAATATCCAAAACAAGGAGAGAGATGACACCATTTATTTAAATTAAATATTGGAAGATAATCAAAGCTGTTTCCTGTTTTCTACCCTTTCACTGAATCCAGACGGTTACTCATTTGTCATATAATTTGATCTCTTTCTGGACTTTCTTCTGGCTTATTAATCTGTCTCTTCTTTCATCAGGCTCACATAGCCTCAGCTACAAATTACTATTGGATTTCATTGTTCAAAGACAAAAAACAAAATGCATTACACTTTAATCTAAACTGAAATATTATGTAGTGTCACAAATAAGAAATTAGGAGAAAGGTAGAACATAGACATATTCAAAATTTCAAGAGATGTGTGTGTGGGGGGGTGTGTGGGTATGTGTATGTATGTGTGTGTGGGGGGGGTGTG
>NW_008339003.1:3202301-3207868 GCF_000622305.1 Nannospalax galili
TGGTAAAGTTTATCACCTCTATTAATTAACATGATGTAAATTTCCATGTTTCCTCCTCAAATATAATACATTTTTTAAAATTTGTTGATTTATTTGTGTGTGTGTGTGTGTGTGTGTGTGTGTGTGTGTACATTAGGAAGCACATGTAATAAAATGGCAAGGGTTGGACTGGGAATATGACTTAGAAGTAGAACACTTGGTAGCATGCATGAGGCCCTGGGTTCAATGGCTATGTTGTATGCCTTTTTTCTGGGGAGACGTGAACAAGCATCTATTCACCCTAGAGAGAGCATTAACAACAGACCAAAGAAATGATTCCACCGAAGTAAAGCTTAGTCAACCACTGAGTTTATTGAGGTTACTTACAGGAATGTAGGTGATGGGTATTTACAGGAGCATGATTCAAAGGCAGCTACATCACCAAAAAACTCAACCCAACATGGGTGACAACTCACAAAACTGCATCCTTAGAGCTTCATGCACAACTTTCGGTCGCTCCACTGGGGAGTCTCCTTTCCCCAGAAAATGTTACTGCCTTTAAAAAAAAAAAAATGTATATATAAAATCATTTTAAATGATGTGTATGGATGGGTATACACATGTGTGTTCTGGTGCCTGCAGAGGCCACAGACATCAGATCTATCTGGAGCTGGACTTAGAGGTGGTTGTGATCCGCCGACCTGGGTGCAGGGAATTGAACTAGGGTCTCTGCAAGGGCAGTATGTGCTCTTAATCACTGAGCCATCTCTCTGGCCCCTGTTACTGTTTTTATGACCATGGAGAGGTGCTCTGTGTCTCTCATTCATTTCAGGAGCTTGTTCTTGAGGCTTAGGGTAATGTTTTTGTTTGGAAAACATCTGCACAACAGACCAGCACCCCAAAAGAAGATGGGAATGGTGGGGCAGTGGAAGAGGAATGATTCAGAAAATTAGTAGAACTAAATATTTTAAATTTTGTCACAAGATTAGTGAGTCTTATGGGCATTCTCATACTTGTCACGATATGTTCTATGGAAAAAAGAATATGACACCTGTATTAGATTTGGGTTTTGTGATCCTGGGGATTGAACCAAAGCCTCACGTGCTCGGGAAACACTACCATTGGCTACACCTCCAAACCTGTAGACTTGTTGACGTGGGAAAAACTTGGTCCTGGTTGTGGAGCATCAGTGATGATGTAATAAAATACTAGTAATCACTGTTCACACCTGCTCTAACTGTTTGCACACATTCTATCCTTATAAGAATCCTAGGAGTTGGGAATTTACAAATTTTATATAATAACTGTTTTGAGCTAAGCTTCAAAGTGACTTAAAGAGCTGAGGGTAACGTGGCTACCTGTGAGACAGCCTGGATGGGAACCAAGTCCATCTGACAACTTGTCTCATCTGCTTCCATTACTTCCCACAAGTTTTCTGGCAAATGAATATGAATTATAGCCATTTATTTTCATCTTATAAAGTAATGTTTTGGAGTTCATCAGCATAACACCTCTTCTAAATACTACATGCCTTCTAGCTGTCTAGAAAAATTATAGCCTCTGTTTATGCAGATTATGGTTGTGGTGGCTCTGGTCCAGCTGCCTGCAGGCTTCTCCTTTTCATATTTTAAGGGTATGAAAATATACTTAAATAGTTCTAGTTATTTTGTGGCATAACTTAAAGCAAACTGTTTGATAACCATCTTGTTTGCGAACATTCTTGTGAACCAATGATTTCCATTCAAATTTTAGTCATACATCATCTCTTAATGAGTGACATAAAATGACCATAAAATAGGTACACTTCATAAAATCAACCCTTACTTGAAAGGTACCACGTCAAAATAGCAGGGACTAAGTAACTGTTTAGTTCTGGTCCCAACCCCCATGGAGTGTAAAATATTTATGTGATAGGGATGAGGGCTTAACAAGCATGTAGTTTCCATTCACAAGAGAGATTTATGCAAGGCTGATGCTTGGCTGTTTCTGCATCAGGCTCAAACCAGTGTTAACTGGGAAAGTGATCTGGAAAGTGGGGGGTTGCGTGGAAACGTTTTTCAGCTTGAAGAGTCTTTCCTTGGAAACATGCCGGACAAAGCACCACCACTTTGCAGCTCCGCGGTCTCTCACTGGGCTTCAGTCTGCCTAGCTCTAATTGAAATAGTGATACCTGCCTTTTAACATAGCAGTGAAGATTTAATAACTCAATCCACAGAAGTACTTGACCTCCTTCTTGGCATGATTTAGCAGTCACCTTAAAGGAAATTTAGAGTTTTATTGTTATGACATCCAAATTTAGTTGACTTTAGGGAACTCTCAGTTTGCTAAGTAGATCTCATTTATTTATAAGTTAAAAAACAGTGAATAATGGACAGCTGCGTCATTGATGGAAAATGCCACAGTTTGCCTTCTGTTTCTCAGAAATGCCACCCTACTCCATTGATTGATTTACAGGCCCATTAGCACTTAATGGTGGTAACTGTAGTCCACCCCAGGGCTTCCCCAGGGCTTAGGCTCATAAAAGCTGATGCACTTTCTACCCACTACATTCAGGCACAGAGACAGCTCTGCCAGGACCTTCCCAGAAAGAGTCTGGTGTCCTCTGGGTTATTCTCAACTCCTGCTTCTGAAAAAAATTCTCAAAGTCCAGGGGATGGGGTGGGAGGACAATAATTGGGCTTCTAGAGCCAAAGCCCAGAAAAATCACTAACAGAAAATATCTGCTTGCTCTGGTGTGAGTGTTATTGTGTGTAGATGTGTGCTGTGTTTCTGTGTTAACAGGTGTGCACATGCCATAGCACACCTATGGAGGTCATAGAACAGCTTTTGGGAGTTGATTTTCTCCTTCTACCACGGGGTTCAGACGTCAAACTCAGGTCATCAGGTATGTGTGGCAAGTGCTTTTATTCACTGAGTCATCTTGCTGGTTCCAAAACAAATTATTAATTTAATTTGTTATTATTTATTTCTATTTTTGAGGCAGGGTCTTCCCTGCTGGCCTGGCATTTACTCTATAGACAAGGCTGCCCAGACTCGAAAACAGATTTTTTTTAATTGATTTTTTTTGTGTGTGTATTTCACACAGAACAGCTCAAACAATCTTCATCATCTTTATACCCTTGTCCCCACTGGCACCCTCCATTAGCCCTCCCCCTCACTGGAGCCCGTATACTCTGTCGTCCCTATTAAGGCCCACTGCATTGGTTGTCATTGTCCCCAGCCGTTCCCCTGTTCGAGTCCGTCCACTAAGTCTAGTCAGCCTACCTAGAGTCCCTTGTTTGAGGAAGATCAACTCTTCTTCATCTAGCAGCAATCAGTTGCCAACATTCGTAAGATAAGATTGAGGGCTGCTGTTCATTTTCCCAGTTCCATGCTGGGTTATTGTCTGCCTGAGTTTACATGGAACTTAAAACAGATTTTTTTTTTTTTTTTTTTAAAAAAAAGGTCATTAATCCATGAGGTGTAGTGGAGCACACCGCTAATCCCATCACTTGGGAGCCAGAGCAGTTGAATCTCACAGGTCCAGGCTAGTCTGCATAGTGAGTTCCAGGACAGCTGGGACTATAGGGAGACCCTGTCTCAAACAACAACAACAACAACAACCAACAACAAAAAAAAATTGCTTAGTGAATTAAGAAAGGAAATGGACTGGAGACATGGCTCAGTGGTTAAGAGCACTGGCTGCTCTTGCAGAGGACCCTGGTTCGTGTCCCAGCATCCACATGGTGCCTAACAACCACCCATAATTCCAGTTCCAGGGGATCCAATGCCTTCTTCTAACCTCTGAGGGCACTACACAACACAGGTGCACTTACACACATTCAGGCAATACCCTCAATCTTTGTGACTGTCACCTAGTGGATGAAGATTCATTTACTTTTTTACTATTTGAGATTATGGCTTGTTTTTTCTCCAAAGACACCTCTTTTTTGAAGTTAAGAAAAATTACCAGTAACATGCTAGTAAATGCGTAACAACCAGTGCTCCAAAAGTAATGTTTCCATAAATTGGTAAAAGCTTCCTTTAAAAATTTATTCAATTTTTATATAATACAATAATACTCATCTTCAGAATTACAGGTTTCTAACTTAACATTGATTCTTGATGAACTTTTATACCGATAAGCAAGCTATGTTTGCAGCTCAATTGTGATTTGACAGAGGGACCTGTAACCTAGTCTACTAAACCAATCCTTTCCTTATTATCACTATTGCCATTAAAATAGGATATAGAGTCTGTTATTGTAGAAATGATATCTGTTACAGCCAAATCCCTTTAGCTTTAGCACTGAATGAAGCTCTTACAAGTAGCATTGTAATCCTTCCCATCCAGTGAGCCCCAGGCAAGGTAGCCAGGTCTCCCACTGCGCTGCAAGCCCAGCACAGTGAGTTTATGTTATTCAAAAAGTCCCGCCATAGTTTCTTTCAGTTTTACAGTGTGAAAACAGCAAGACGGATTTGGAAACCCAGCCACAGAACGCTGCATTATGAAGTGTTTTGCAGAGGTGATAGACAATAACCTCAAAGTCACAGGTCATGTGCAAATGATACTTTGACTTCTGTCTTTCCGATTTGTATCCTCTTTATCTCTTTCACTTGTATTGTTACTATAGCTAAAACTTCAAGTACTATATTGAACAGGAATAGAGAGAGTAGACATTTTATCTCATTTCTGATTTTAGTGGAAATATTTTGAGTTTGTCTCCATTTAGAGCAAGTAACGTGGCAAATGCAGTAAAATCAGTGGGAAGTGATGAGTTGGAAAGGCATAGTTAGCTGTATTTTATGATATGATTTATTTAACTTAGTTATTTAACAACTGATTTACAGTATTTTAGATTTAACATCAAGCTTTCACAAGCTTGACCAAGCAGAGTCCACACACTGCTGCATGTTGCTTTTGCTTTCAGGGTTGTCTTTATTCTTCTGGGAAGACTGCAGAAGCATAAAAGACAGTCACTCTGTGTTTCTAACTTGTGCCCGAGCATCCTGACATGCTCTATTGCTGTCTACCATTAAATGCGTGTTAAAGAAGAGATAACCGGTAATATGGCTTTACTTTCTGATGTTGAGGTGATCTGACTGCAAGTTCTGTCAGCTCTCCATGGACAAAGAGCCTTAGATTTTTGCCTTCCATTCATTTCTGGTAAGTTTATGCCACCACCAAATTAAAGAAAGGGTGAGAACATGGACAAATTTTATGAAGACAAATTCCCCACAGAATCATCACTTTCTCTTCCCACATGTGATTGTGGTTTCTATAACAATGTAACAACTGTTAGGGTCCGTGACTCGATGGGCCCCCTCCAGGTAACAAATACACGGGATTGGAGATGTAAAAGTCAAGCAGAGTCTTTACTTTCCAGCTAGCTGGGGTCGACCGGCTTCCCGAGACATGCAAGTCTGGTCAGAACGATTGACCCCTATTCAGTTTCAGGTACAGATTATATAGGCCCACATAGTCATTACACAAAAAGCATTCCTCAGCAGACACTTTGATCAAACATCTTCTAAAAGCTATAGTTTCGGTTAAACATCTTTTCCAGGAAGGGTAGATCTGGTGTAAGCCTGGTGCAACTTCCCTCTTTT
>NW_008339003.1:3215095-3220497 GCF_000622305.1 Nannospalax galili
TAACAAATACACGGGATTGGAGATGTAAAAATCAAGCAGAGTCTTTACTTTCCAGCTAGCTGGGGTCAACCGGCTTCCTGAGACATGGAAGTCTGGTCAGAACGATCGACCCCCATTCAGTTTCAGGTACAGATTATATAGGCCCACATAGTCATTACACAAAAAGCATTCCTCAGCAGACACTTTAATCAAACATCTTCTAAAAGCTATAGTTTCGGTTAAACATCTTTTCCAGGAAGGGTAGATCTGGTGTAAGCCTGGTGCAACTTCCCTCTTTTTGTTCCTTATCGGTTATCTGGTATGTGCAAACAGGCCTACAGGACACATTGTAAATCAACTGAGTCTGGGGTCCAGGGTCCAGGAAGGAGGTTTACAGCACTTCAGTTCTTAGCATTTCAACTAGGTTAATCATCCATGTGTGGTAGATACAATCAGGCAGAACAGGCAAGCTTAGCAAGTAAATCTAAATCAACATTTTAAACAGAGTTTTCTATCAAAACGCAGAGTTCTTACAGCATTCATCAAGGTATTTCATTTTTTTTCCCCCAACACAACCACTGTTATAACACTCACGGCAGTTTTTACTATAGTATAAAGGAATTCAAAATTAGAAGTTATATGTCTTTCCCATGCAGTGACACAATTCTTCATTATTTCATTAGTTTAGCATAGGATTAAAGCATTAAATAATCTGTTCCAGAAAGTGTAATTTTTGTGTGTGTGTTCATGTGCATACACAAATGTATAGAAATGTATGTGATGTGTGTGTAAGTGCACATGAAGGCAGAGTCAACCTCATGTGTCGTTCTTCATGAGCCATCACACTGGTTTTTGAGAGAGGATCTATCACTGGCCTCGAGTTCAATGAATCAATAGGATGGCCAGACAATGAGCCCAGGGAATCTGCCCCTCCAGGTCTGGGATCATAAGCACATGCCACAATGCCAGGCTTCTTTACATGGTATAACTTGTTAGTTTTTTTAAAAAATTAGTTTATTTTTATTTTATGTGTATGAGGGTTTTGCCTGCATGTAGTCAACCCATGTGTGCAATGAGGCCAGAAGAAGGTATCAGATCCCCTGGAACTGGAATTACAGGCAATTGTTAGTCACCATGTGGGCACTGGAAACTGGATCTTGGTCCTCTGAAAGAGCTGTAACTGCTCTTAACTGCTGAGTGATCTCTTTAGGCCCTACTGGTTAGTTTTTATTCTCAGCTTGACAAAACAGAGGAATTTCTATCAGATTGGCCTGTGGGTATGTCTGTGGGGCCTTTTCTTGATTGCAGGGTCCAGCCCACTGTGGGTAGTTCATCCCTAGGCAGGTAGGTCAGTGCTGTATAAAAAAGCAAGATGAAGAGCTGGATAGATGGCTCAGTGATTAGGAGAACTGGGTGTTCTTACAGAGGACCTGGGCTAGACTCACAGTATCCACATGGTGACTGGCAATCATCTGTAACTCCAGTTCCAGGGGAATCCAACACCCTCTTCTGACCTCAGTGAGCATTGCACAACACGGGTGTACTCACACATACAGGCAATATATTCATAAATACACATGTAAAGATAATAACAAATAAAATATTAAAATAAGAAAGCTGAGTATAAACCAGAGAGAGAGAGAGAGAGAGAGAGAGAGAGAGAGACAGGCATAGTGAGATTTATAATGTGGCTTCAATGGAAGAGAAACCGATACAAGGGTCTAGTGACCCCACATCTGTCATTGGGTACTGACTTGAGCTTCAGGTTTAAATAAAGGAAGAATTGGGGCAAGGGCCAGGAAGCATGCATAATCATGCAGTCCTGTCAAGGTGTGGCCCATCCATTATTGTCTCAGCTGCAACTATGAGAGTTCTTACTGCTTGAGTGGACACGTGTTCTCAGGAAATGATTGCTTCTGTCCCAGGCTGCAGTTTCGTCATGGACAATTGACCCATCTGAGTGTGTGTATGGGGGCAAGAGGACACCAGAAGAATGAGTAAGGCCTTATCTCTGTGCCTTCAGTCAAAGTAAAGGAGACAGACAGAGACCCTGTGGGCTTAAGGGAAGAGTCAGTGTTTTTTAGTAAAAGCAGTTTATAAGCGCCTGCTAAAATTTCCCCACTAATATTCATCTTTACTGGTGGCTTCCACCACTTTAGCCTGGCTGTAGTATAACTAGAATACCAGAGCTTGGTCACCCCAGAGGTCAATGAGCAGAGACAAGAATTGACTCTCCAAGCTGTGCTTTATTTAGAAAGCCTGTGATCTGAGGAGGCAGCAGATTAGCATTAAAAATGCAAAAACAAAAACAAAACTAATAAAACTGTCTGTTGTCTCATCTCTAACTAGATAGGGAAAAGGGGTGGGGGTGGGGTGGGCAACAGGGCAGTCGGGCATTCCAGAGCTCCATTTTACCCTGCGGGTCAGGTGGTCGGCCACATTTCTGTGCTTCTTCTTATCCCCTGTGCCCTTCACTTATTCACTGAGTATTTTGGCTCAGGTATAACAGGAGCGGATCTGAGTCTCCCTGGGCGCCTGTTGAAGTGTCCACATTCTTGTGTCTGACAGCAAAGAATTAGACCAGGGACACATGGCTAGAAATAGGGGCTGGAGAGATGATTTAGTGGTTAAGACTAGACCCAGGTTCAATTCCCAGCACCCACCCGGCAGCTTACAACTGTCTGTAACTCCAGTTCCAAGGGATCCAACGCCTTCTTCTGGTCTCTGAGGGCATTGCACAACGTGGGTGCACTTACATACATGCAGACAATACACTCATATGTACAAAATAAAAATAAGTAAAATTAAAAAAAAAGAAAAGAGTAGAAATAGATGAGGCTAATTTTGTGTGGCTGTTGGGAAGTCACAGAATCTATAGTTGAGTGTGGACTTTCCAGTGCAGCCATAAATGGGGGTGCCCCTACTCCTTTGTTAATAAACCCTCACCCTATGCTCTGTTAGCAAGCCAAATAAACTTGTTAGGATTTTACAAAAAAAAAAAAAAAAAAAAAAAAAAAATTTTTTAGAAAAGGTCTCCCTGTGGACTTAGTTGGCCTGAAACTCACTATGTAGACCAAAAAGTGTTGGCAAATCTTTTGACCTTTGATTTCTTATTCCTATTTTTTCTCTTAAACTTCATTGTATATATGTTTTTATGTAACCTAATTAAAGTTATTTCTGGAAAAAAAATGTTAAAAATTGCCTTTCTTTGGAATAATAAAAAAAAAGAAAAAGAAAGAAGTAGATCAGGCTGGAGAGATGGTTCAGCTGTTAAGAGCACTGGCTGCTCTTGCAGAAGATCTGGAACTGCACCCACATGGCAGCTCACGACTGTCTATAACTCCAGTTCCAAGATACCCAACACTCTCTCTGGCCTCCATGGGTGGTGCATGCATGTGGTACACTTACATACATGTGGACAAAACACACACATAAAAATAAGTAAAAAATAGAAATAGAAGCAGTTTACTAAGAAAGAGAAAACATTTCCCAGAGTGGAGTGGACTAAAGAGCTCAGAATAAGCCCAAAAAGCATTAGGCGTGGCCCTTTGTTGAACATTTCACACAGCACTCGCCTTTCCCAGGTTTGTGTGTTGCAGCTTTTTTCAAGCAGGCTGTTTTTTAGTTGGAACCCAGGTGAGGAAGGGCTTGTGGTCTTCAGTGGGCTTCCTTCACACGCTCACGTTGATGCCCCCCCATCTCTAGTCTTCTGCTACACAAGCACTTTCTGAAATAGCAAGCTGTGTTTGTGTCTGCTGGAATTAACCTTGCACTCCACCAGGGGCATTTGGGATGTAGAGGTTAACTCAGACAAACCATTAACAGTGTATACATGTTAAACTATTAATAACATGTATGTGAAGATTCCTTTTTACAATACAGACTATAAATGTGTCTTTATAATACAGACTATAAATGTGCCCTATCTTCTCTCTTTGAATAGATCCCTGGGAGAAAGTCTTTGATTTAACCCCACGGTCTCTGTTCTGAATGCTGCTCTTCCTTAATAATAGTTACAGATCAGAATTATTTAGCCAGCACTCTGCACACACTTTCTAATCTTCACAGTTTTTCAAGGTGGCTGTGATGACTCATTCCTGCAGACAGGAAAACTGAGGTTCTGGGACATGTTTGCTCAAGACTGGGGTAATAAATGCTGTATCTAAATCCTTCAGAGTCTAGGCAGTGTGCTCTGTTCATGAATTCACACTAAGTAGTGAGAATTAACTGCTATTCCATTTAGTTTTACAGCACATAGATTTCATGAATGCCTTTTGATATGGCTGTGTGATATCTCATTTCTCTTGAGAAAAGGCTATTTTTTTCCTGAGTATCCCTGGGTGGACATTTGTCTAGGTGGGCTATTTCCAAATCTTCCTCAGTTCTCAAAAATCTCTTGTGTGTGTGTGTGTGTGTGTGTGTGTGTGTGTGTGTGTTAGTGCCTGTCCTAGTTTGCTTCTCTATTGCTGTGATAAAACACTCTGACCATAACCTCGGGAAGGAAAGGGTTTATTTGGCTTACACCTCAGTCCTTCATTGAAGAAAGCCAGGGGAGGAGCTCTATCAGGCACCTGGAGGCAGGAACTGAAGCAGAGACCATAGAGGAATGCTGCTTATTGGCTTACTACCCTGACTTGCTCTCCTTAAAGAGCCCAGGTCCACCTGTCCAGGGATGATACTTCCCACAATGGGCTGGGCCCTCCTCATTAATTTCCAATTAAGAAAATGCCTCACAGACATGGCCACAGGCCAGTTCTATGGAGGAAATTCCTTAATTGTGGTTCCCGCTTCCTGAGCATCTCTATTTGTATCAAGTTGACAAAAACTGACCGGCACAATGCCAGAAAGGGGTATTGGAGCCTTTGGAGCTGGAGTTACAGGCATTTGTAAGCTTCGTGATATAGGTGAGAGAAGTCCCGTCCTCTCATAGAGCAGTAAGCATTCTTAACTGCTGGTCCATCTTATATCAATCATCAATTAAGACAATCTCTCATGAACATGGCCATAGGCTAATCTGCTCTGGGAAATTATTCAGGTTGAGATTCCCTTTTCCCAGGTGACTCTTGGTTGGTTGTACCAAGTTGACAATAAAATCTGACTAGCACAGCTGCCCAGGTATGCCTTGAACTCACTCTGTAGCCCAGGTACATCTTGAATTTTTAATGCTCCTGTCTTAACTTCCCAAGTATCTTGGATTATAGGCCTGTACCATTAGGGCTTGCTAAACTTTGCAAACTTTTCTATCCCTTTGAGACATGAAAATTAGAATGCCAGGCTGTTGACTGTATTTGGAAGTTATTATACAGGTGTTATATTAAGCTGGTCAAGGTCCTGAAGGGATGGGTTAAAGAGTGGTCATTGCTGTAGGACAATACAAGTAGTGTGTGTGTGTGTGTGTGTGTGTGTGTGTGTGTGTGTGTGTG